>NC_134354.1:746528310-746630810 GCF_048569485.1 Anomaloglossus baeobatrachus
ATACTGTGCTGTGAGCTTCCAGGACCTGACGGAGGATCACATGGCCAGAAGCATGTGATATCTCCGGATGTTGTGAGTATCAGCGCGTATGTGCGATTACGTCAGTGTCTGTGTGTGTGAGTGTATGCGATCGGGTGTGTGTGAGTGTATGCGATCGGGTGTGTGTGAGAGTGTATGCGATCGGTGTGTCTGTGAGTGTATGCGATCGGTTGTGTGTGTGAGTGTATGCGATCGGGTGTGTGTGAGTGTATGCGATCGGGGTGTGTGTGTGAGTGTATGCGATCGGGTGTGTGTGAGTGTATGCGATCGGGTGTGGGTGAGTGTATGCCATCGGTTGTGTGTGTGAGTGTATGCGATCGGGTGTGGTGTGAGTGTCGGCAGAGGAGCACGGCGTGCTGGAGGAGGCTGGGAGCAGAGAGGCTGATCTTGGGGAAGGCTGGGAGGGAGAGGCTGATGCTGGGGGAGACTGGGAGGGGAAGGCTAATGCTGAAGGAGGCTGGGAGGAGAGAGGCTGAACTGGGGAAGGCTGGGAAGGGGAGGCTGATGCTGAGGGAGGCTGGAAGGAGAGAGGCTGAGGCTGGGAGGAGAGAGGCTGATGCTGTGGGGAAGGCTGGAAGGAGAGAGGCGGAGGCTGGGAGGAGAGAGGCTGATGCTGGGGAAGGCTGATGCTGAGGGAGGCTGGGAGGGGAAAGCTGATGCTGGGGAAGGCTGGGAGGACGGAGGCTGGGAGGAGAGAGGCTGATCCTGGGGAAGGCTGGGAGAGGGAGGCTGATGCTGGGGGAGGCTGGAAGGAGAGAGGGTGATGCTGGGAGAGGCTGGAAGGAGAGAGGCTGATGCTGGGGGAGGCTGATGCTGGGGAAGGCTGGGAGGACGGAGGCTGGGAGGAGAGAGGCTGATCCTGGGGAAGGCTGGGAGAGGGAGGCTGATGCTGGAGGAGGCTGGAAGGAGAGAGGCTGGCTGATGCTGGGGGAGGCTAGAAAGAGAGAGGCTGATGCTGGGGGGAGGCTAGAAGGAGAGAGAGCTGATGCTGCGGGCAGAGAGGCTGATGCTGCGGGCAGAGAGGCTGATGCTGGGTGCAGCATGGGGAATGGAGCACGATGGGGGGTGCGCAGCATGGGGGATGGAGCACGATGGGGAGTGCGCAGCATGGGGGATGGAGCACGTTTGGGAAGTGCGCAGCAATGGCGGATGGACCACGTTTGGGGAGTGCGCAGCATGGAGGATGGAGCACGTTTGGCAGTGCACAGCATGAGCGGATGGACCACGTTTGGGAGTGAGCAGCATGGCGGATGGAGCACGTTTGGGAAGTGCGCAGCATGGCGGATGGAGCACGTTTGGGAGACTGCGCAGCATGGCGGATGGAGCACGTTTGGGACGTGCGCAGCATGGCGGATGGACCACGTTTGGGAAGTGCGCAGCATAGCGGATGGACCACGTTTGGGAGGTGCGCAGCATGGCGGATGGACCACGTTTGGGAGTGCGCAGCATGGAGGATGGAGCACGTTTGGCAGTGCGCAGCATGGCGGATGGACCACGTTTGGGACGTGAGCAGCATGGCGGATGGAGCACGTTTGGGACGAGTGCGCAGCATGGCGGATGGAGCACGTTTGGGAAGTGCGCAGCATGGCGGATGGACCACGTTTGGGAGTGCGTGCAGCATAGCGGATGGACCACGTTTGGGAGTGCGCAGCATGGCGGATGGACCACGTTTGGGAGGTGCGCAGCATGGCGGAATGGACCACGTTTGGGAGAGTGCGCAGCATGACGGATGGAGCACGTTTGGGAGTGCGCAGCATGGCAGATGGAGCACGTTTGGGGAATGCGCAGCATGCCGGATGGTGCACGATGGGGAGTGCGCAGTATGGCGGATGGAGCACGTTTAGGAGTGCGCAGTATGGCGGATGGAGCACGTTTGGGAGTGGAGGCGCAGCATGGCGGATGGAGCACGTTTGGGAGTGTGCAGCTTAACGGATGGACCACGTTTGGGAGTGCGCAGCATGGCGGATGGAGCACGTTTGGGAGTGCGCAGCATGGCGGAAGGAGCACGTTTGGGAGTGCGCAGCATGGCGGGTGGATCACGTTTGGGAGTGCGCAGCATGGCGGATGGAGCATGATGGGGGTGTGCGCAGCATGGCGGATGGAGCACGTTTGGGAGTGCGCAGCATGGCGGATGGAGCACGTTTGGGAGTGTGCAGCATGGCGAATAGAGCACGATGGGGAGTGCGCAGCATGGCGGATGGAGCACGTTTGGAGAGTGCGCAGCATGGGGGATGCAGCACGATGGGGAGGTGCGCAGTATGGCGCGGATGGAGCTTTAAGTTCCTGACTGATGTCTTGAGGTGTTTTCTTCAGTATTGCCACATAATTTTTCTTTCCTCATGATGCCATCTCTTTTGTGAAGTGCACCAGTTTCTCCTGCAGCAAAATAACCCCACAACATGATGCTGCCACCTCCCGTGTTTCACACAGTTGGGATGGTGTTCTCTTAGGCTTCAAAGCTTCTCCCTTTTTCTTCCTTTTTCTTCAAAATGTAACGTTGGTCATTATGGCCAAACAGTTCAATTTTAGTTTCGTCAGACCACAGGACACGTCTCCAAAAATTAAGGTATTTGGTAATCCTAATTGACCTAAAACGGGAAAGGTTTATTCTGATTTCATATCAGATAGTGAGAAAATATGCAGATGTGTCCTTTTAGCTACTGTATGTAAACTTCTGGTTTCAACTGTAGTACTAGTAAATAATAAGCAGTGCATCGCTGCCTATAAGTTAACAGAATCACCTCAAAGACTACTTTCGAGTATCCCCCATCCTCGGGAATTCGGTGCCACAACATGTTCAAATATCCTCCACATTCATATTTTTCATAGGGAACCTAAAAACCCATCTGTTCACGAAAGCTTTAAGCCTGCAATGACGCTGCGCCGCCACCTCACCACCATCAGAGCTGCTGCAACCCTCCAACCTACTGTATACTGCCCCAGTACCCTGTAAATTGTAACCCTACAAGGGCAGGGCCTTCTCCCCTTTTTCCAGTCTATGTTAAAGAGAAAATGTGCAGCTAAAAAGTGCAATGGGTCTTATCCAAGAGTTTCCATAGGGATAAAAGAGAGGCAAAGCTACAGTAGTTGGGTGACCCACAGCCAGTATAAATTACGGGTACAGCTTCTGCATGGACCATGTGCCGTAAGGCCTAACATGCAAAATCCAAGGAAAACGGGAATAATAACATGGTTAATCCTGCGCTGCTATCAGTGAAAGAATCCAATCCGCCATGCTGCGCACCTCCCAAACGTGGTCCATCCGTTAAGCTGCACACTCCCAAACGTGCTCCATCCGCCATGCTGCGCACCTCCCCAAACGTGCTCCATCCGCCATACTGCGCACTCCTAAACGTGCTCCATCCGCCATACTGCGCACTCCCCCATCGTGCACCATCCGGCATGCTGCGCATTCCCAAACGTGCTCCATCCGCCATGCTGTGCACTCCCAAACGTGCTCCATCCGTCATGCTGCGCACTCCCAAATGTGGTCCATCCGCCATGCTGCGCACTCCCCAAACGTGGTCCATCCGCCATGCTGCGCACTCCCAAACGTGGGTCCATCCGCTATGCTGCGCACTCCCAAACGTGGTCCATCTGCCATGCTGCGCACTCCCAAACGTGCTCCATCCGCCCATGCTGCGCACTCACCAAACGTGCTCCATCCGCCATGCTGCGCACTCCCAAACGTGGCTCCATCCGCCATGCTGCGCACTCCCCATCGTGCTCCATCCCCCATGCTGCGCACCCCCCCATCGTGCTCCATTCCCCATGCTGCACCAGCATCAGCCTCTCTGCCCGCAGCATCAGCCTCTCTGCCCGCAGCATCAGCCTCTCTCCTTCTAGCCTCCCCCCAGCATCAGCCTCTCTCCTTCTAGCCTCCCCCAGCATCAGCCTCTCTCCTTCCAGCCTCCTCCAGCATCAGCCTCCCTCTCCCAGCCTTCCCCCAGGATCAGCCTCTCTCCTCCCAGCCTCCGTCCTCCCCAGCCTTCCCCAGCATCAGCCTCCCCCAGCATCAGCCTCTCTCCTTCCCAGCCTCTCCCAGCATCACCCTCTCTCCTTCCAGCCCTCCCCCAACATCAGCCTCCCTCTCCCAGCCTTCCCCAGGATCAGCCTCTCTCCTCCCAGCCTCCGTCCTCCCAGCCTTCCCCAGCATCAGCTTTCCCCTCCCAGCACTCCACTCAGCATCAGCCTTCCCAGCCATCAGCCTCTCTCTCCTCCCAGCCTCAGCCTTCTCTCCTTCCAGCCTTCCCCAGCATCAGCCTCTCTCCTCCCAGCCTCAGCCTCTCTCCTTCCAGCCTCCCTCAGCATCAGCCTCACCCTTCCCAGCCTTCCCCAGGTTCAGCCTCTCTCCTCCCAGCCTCCTTCAGCATTAGCCTTCCCCTCCCAGTCTCCCCCCAGCATCAGCCTCTCCCTCCCAGCCTTCCCCAAGATCAGCCTCTCTGCTCCCAGCCTCCTCCAGCACGCCGTGCTCCTCTGCCGAAACTCACCCACACCCCGATCGCATACACTCACACACACAACCGATGGCATACACTCACCCACACCCGATCGCATACACTCACACACACCCGATCGCATACACTCACACACACCCGATCGCATACACTCACACACACCCGATCGCATACACTCACACACACAAACCGATCGCATACACTCACAGACACCCGATCGCATACACTCACACACACCCCGATCGCATACACTCACACACACACAGACACTGACGTAAATCGCACATACGCGCTGATACTCACAACATCCGGAGATATCACATGCTTCTGGCCATGTGATCCTCCGTCAGGTCCTGGAAGCTCACAGCACAGTATCGCCGCCGAGAAGCAAGCGATATCCCAGGATGTTGTGAGTATGTGGATGCGATGTGATGTGTGTGTGAGGTGTGTGTGAGGTGTGTGTGAGGGTGAGTGTGATCTGATGTGTGTATGTGTGTGTGTGTGCTGTTATGTGTCTGTGTTTTCCGCCGCTGCAGGACCTTGATGTGTGGATGCGATGTGATGTGTGTGTGAGGTGTGTGTGAGAGTGAGTGGGAGCCGGTGTACACTGGTAACTATGATACACATCGGGTAACTAAGGGACCTTAGTTACCCGATGTGTATAATGGTTACCAGCTTTCACGGCCTCCGTCAAGATCCCAGCATCGCAAGGTTATGTCTGGCGCTGCTGGGATCCTGACGGAGCCGGTGTAGAAGCAAGCGATATCCCAGGATGTTGTGATGTGTGAGGTGTGTGTGAGGTGTGTGTGTGTGAGAGTGAGTGTGATGTGTGTGTGTACTCACCTGGTAATCGGAGCTCCGTGTCAGTTGGGCCAGAGCGAGCGTGCATTGCGTGAGGGGGGCGGGGCCTGCAGAGAGCCGGGGCGAGAGGCCAATCCGTGAGGGGGGGCGGGGCCATGGCGAGCCCAGCGGCCAATCAGCTTTGTGTCACCGTAAGGACACAATGTCACCGGAAGGACACAATTTTGAAGCATGACAGACAGACAGACAGACAGACAGACAGAATAAGGCAATTATATATATAGATTATGGTTCCTAATTGACCTAAAATGGGAAAGGTTTATTCTGATTTCATGTCAGAAAGTGAGAAAAACATGTAGATGTGTCTTTATAGAGAGCAGAGGGAAAAACATGCAGATGTGTCTTTATAGAGAGCGGAGGGAAAAACCTATAGATGTGTCTCTATAGCGAGCGGAGGGGAAAACCTGCAGGTGTGTCTTTATAGAGAATGGAGGAAAACTTCTGGTTTCAACTGTACATGCGAGTTTGTGTTAAGTGGTCGGATGTCTGAATTAAAAAAAACCCAAACATTTCCAAACACTCTTTTAGGCCCCCTTCACACGTCCGTGATACACGTGCGTGTTTGGTCCGTTTCCGTATATACCGGAGACACGGCCAAACGTGCACCAATGTTAATCTATGATTGTGGTCACACGTCCGTTATTTCATTATGTCCGTGTGTGCGTGTCCGTGATCCGTATGTCTTTGCGTTTGGCACGGATGCATGTCCGTTATCTGCACGGAGCACGCACACGTGGACACAATGAAAGTCTATGGGTATGTGCACACACGTTAGTAAACACGTATGCATATACCTATAGTCCGTGTCCGTTTGGTGTTTTTATTTCTAGTGATGTCGGCTATTCTTTCTATTTCTGTGTATGTCGGTCAATCTCCCTGAGTCCGTCGGTCAGTCTCTCTGTCTCTCTGTCGGTCTCTCTGTCTGTCTGTCCCTCTCTCACAGTCTGTCGGTCAGTTTCCCCCCCCTCTCTCATACTTACCGTTCCCCGATCTTCGGCGCAGCGCTGCACGGCATTCACACTGCTGCGGCGGCTTTTCCTCTTTTGAAAAAGCCGGCCGCCCATTAAACAATCTCGTATTCCCTGCTTTCCCCGCCCACCGGCGCCTATGATTGGTTACAGTGAGACACGCCCCCACGCTGAGTGACAGGTGTCACACTGCACCCAATCACAGCAGCCGGTGGGCGTGTCTATACTGTGCAGTAAAATAAATAAATAAATAATTAAAAAAAAACGGCGTGCGGTTCCCCCCAATTTTAATGCCAGCCAGATAAAGCCATACGGCTGAAGGCTGGTATTCTCAGGATGGGGAGCTCCACGTTATGGGGAGCCCCCCACCCTAACAATATCAGTCAGCAGCCGCCCAGAATTGCCGCATACATTAGATGCGACAGTTCTGGGGCTGTACCCGGCTCTTCCCGATTTGCCCTGGTGCCGTTGGCAAATCGGGGGTAATAAGGAGTTATTGGCAGCCCATAGCTGCCAATAAGTCCTAGATTAATCATGTCAGGCGTCTATGAGACACCCTCCATGATTAATCTGTAAGTGACAGTAAAAAAACACACACACACCCGAAAAAATCCTTTATTTGAAATAAAAAACACACACAAATTCCCTCATTACCAATTTATTAACCCCGACAAACCCTCCATGTCCGGCGTACTCCACAGTCCTCCAGCGTCGCGTCCAGCTCTGCTGCATGGAGGTGACAGGAGCAGCAGAAGACACCGCCGCTCCGGTCACCTCCACGCAGCTAATGAGATGAGTAGCGCGATCAGCTGCTGTCAGTCAGGTAACTCGCGGCCACCGCTGGATCCAGCGGTGGCCGCGGGTAACCTCAGTGACAGCAGCTGATCGCGCTACTCACCTCATTTGCTGCGTGGAGGTGACCGGAGCGGCGGTGTCTTCTGCTGCTCCTGTCACCTCCATGCAGCAGAGCTGGACGCGACGCTGGAGGACTGTGGAGTACGCCGGACATGGAGGGTTTGTCGGGGTTAATAAATTGGTAATGAGGGAATTTGTGTGTGTTTTTTATTTCAAATAAAGGATTTTTTCGGGTGTGTGTGTTTTTTTTTACTGTAACTTACAGATTAATCATGGAGGGTGTCTCATAGACGCCTGACATGATTAATCTAGGACTTATTGGCAGCTATGGGCTGCCAATAACTCCTTATTACCCCGATTTGCCAACGGCACCAGGGCAAATCGGGAAGAGCCGGGTACAGCCCCAGAACTGTCGCATCTAATGTATGCGGCAATTCTGGGCGGCTGCTGACTGATATTGTTAGGGTGGGGGGCTCCCCATAACGTGGAGCTCCCCATCCTGAGAATACCAGCCTTCAGCCGTATGGCTTTATCTGGCTGGCATTAAAATTGGGGGGAACCGCACGCCGTTTTTTTTTAATTATTTATTTATTTATTTTACTGCACAGTATAGACACGCCCACCGGCTGCTGTGATTGGGTGCAGTGTGACACCTGTCACTCAGCGTGGGGGCGTGTCTCACTGTAACCAATCATAGGCGCCGGTGGGCGGGGAAAGCAGGGAATACGAGATTGTTTAATGAGCGGCCGGCTTTTTCAAAATAGTAAAAGCCGCCGCAGCCGTGTGAATGCCGTGCAGCGCCGGTGATCGGGGATCAGTGAGTATGAGAGAGGGGGGGACACTTCAGTCAATCGGGGGATTAGCGGTCAACGGTGAATCCTTCACAGGTGACCGCTAATCAGTACTCGACACAGACAGAGCCGCGGTATGAGGAAGAAGTCGGGTGAAGTTCACCCGAGTTCATTCTCATCGCGCAAACTCTGTCTGCTGTCAGCCGACATTTATAAACGACATTGTGCAACACACACACGGACATTCCACACGGACATTCCACGTACACATACACGTTAATTCCACACGCACACACGGACGTTCTGCACACAAACACGGCTAGCATACGCAATTCACACAGGTGCCACACGGACCATGAAAACGGACACAAAAACGGGACACGGACCCGAAAAACGGCCCGTAACACACGTGCGTGTTTTTCACGGACGTGTGAAGGGGGCCTTAGGGAATTCTGAGTTTGAGCGACAATGTTCCCCTTTCAGATCCCTTATCTATTCATTTCTTCTATTTGTACCTACAAAGATTATCTTTCTCACAGGAGGACGTGGTATGTCCACATATTACCATCCAGTAATTTCAATATAAACTTTGCAATTACTAATTTCTCCTGTGGAGACACTGTAGAGAAATTCAACACTTGCTGCCAGTTTTTCCAAAAGATTCAACTAATCAGTAGGTGCAATATACCTTTTTATCAAATTATAATGACTTAACTCTTAGGGGTACTTTGCACGCTGTGACATCGCTACTGCGATATCGTCGGGGTCAAATCGAAAGTGACGCACATCCGGCGCCGGTAACGACGTCGCAACGTGTAAAGCCTAGATGCGCCGATAAAAGATCGCAAAAGTGTAGTAAATCGGTGATCTGTGTAGTGTCGGACATTTTCATAATGTCGCACCAATAGGAAATATGATGTTGTTCCTCGTTCCTGCGGCAGCACACATCGCTGTGTGTGAAGCCGCAGGAGCGAGGAACTTCTCCTTACCTGCGTCCACCGGCTATGCGGAAGGAAGGAGGTGGGCGGGATGTTTACGTCCCGCTCATCTCCGCCCCTTCGCTTCTATTGGCCGCCTGCCGTGTGACGTCGCTGTGACGCCGCACGACCCGCCCCATTAGGAAGGAGGCGGATCGCCGGCCAGAGCGACGTCGCAGGGCAGGTAAGTGCGTGTGAAGCTGCTGTAGCAATAATGTTCGCTACGGCAGCTATCAAAAGATATCGCATGTGCGACGGGGGCGGGTACTATCGCGCTCGGCATCGCTAGCCGATGCTAGCGATGTCGCAGCATGCAGAGTACCCCTTAGAACCAAAGAGTTAGTAAAGAAAAACCCAATGATCATTTTTAATTCCCCTCTTTGGACTAGATGTGTATTATTTTCACCCATACGATGTAGACACTACTTGAATATAATAAATTGGATCTTATGATGTTCTTCCTGTAAGCAGATAAGTAATACAGCCTATTACAGGCTATAATTATATTTGTTTCACTGATTCCAGTAGTAGAGACGTCTGGGAAATCACTTAGGCTCTTGCTTATGTATGTAGAAATGAATTAAACCCCTTTCTGCCTTTTTTTTCTTCCCAGTCAAAGTCCCCTCCCGAGGATTCACATAGAGATGATGAAGCAGCATCCACAATAATTGATTAAATGTTGTTGGGTCAACAAATTGTATATTTGTTCCCTAAATCATCACCCTGCGGGTCTCATTAGGGTGAACAGTTTATAAACCATATAAGTAATTATGCACTTCATTCAAATGTAAAACAATAACTATAATAATATCACAGAAAGGAATAAAAACCATAGGAAAGATGGGAGAATCGATTAGATGAGTTTTTAGGAATTTTCTGAGCCTAGCAAATTTAAACAATTTGTGATTCACTTCCTTTAAATAATCTAGAATAGCTGACAGCATTGTGAACAGGGGGCTAACATGACCCAGAACGCGGCTGGGCGGGCTTCGTCTTCCATATAAAATCTTGCAGCTATTACATCACATGGTATAGTACAGCCAATTAGAAAAGACTATCATAGCCTGTAGAAAAGCAGAAGGAGGAAATGCAGCAGCCATTTCTGGGTGAATCTTAAGAGTAAAGGGTGCTTTACACGCTGTAACATCGCTAGCGATTGCTAGCGATGTCAAGCGCGATAGCACCCGCCCCCGTCATACGTGCGACATTTGGTGATCGCTGCCGTAGTGAACATTATCGCTACGGCAGCGTCACACGCACATACCTTGTCAGCGACGTCGCTGTGACCGCCGAACAGTCCCTCCCTCAAGGGGGAGGTGCATTCGGTGTCATAGCGACGTCAGTGCGGCATCACTAAGCGGCCGGCCAATAGAAGCGGAGGGGCGGAGATGAACGGGACGTAACATCCCGCCCATCTGCTTCCTTCCGCATTGCCGGTGGACGCAGGTAAGGAGATGTTCGTCGCTCCTGTGGTGTGACACATAGTGATGTGTGAAGCCGCAGGAACGACGAACAACATCGTACCTGTGGCAGCAACGATATTAAGGAAAGAAGCGACGTGTCAACGAGCAACGATTTTGCGATCGTTGATCGTCGCTCCTTGGTGTCACACACTGCGATGTCGCTCCCGGCGCCGGATGTGCGTCACTAATGACGTGACCCCGACGATATATCGGTAGCGATGTTGCAGCGTGTAAAGCACCCTTAAGAGGATATCACAGTCTAGCAAATAGACATAGGGCGAAAGAGCTATAAAACACTTAATCAACATTACAGATTGTGTATGACAGAGCAGTAGTGAAGAAAATTAGTGTGTGAGGAAAAGAAAATAATAAGAATTTAACTGATAGGTAGTGAGAAAGGAGATTTCAGAATGTCATGTATTTTTTCAAAGCAATTGATGGCTTTGGAGTATGTTTGATTCTCAAAGAACAAATTGCTGCAAATCAAAATTCCTGGAAAAATTCTTGCGGAGACTGACAAACCAATCTTGCGGGGCCACTTTTGACTTTTAGGATTGCTACTTCCAATAAGTGGCGCTAGAGCTGGTCTCCTTCCTCCCTGAAGAGACAATTTGGAAAAATTCAACAAAGCTGAAAAATTTGAATTGATTTTTTGTTTTTACTAATCAATAGCAATCAGGAGTGTGGAATCTACTGATCAGGGTCAGGAACTGCACAAAAGTATTCTAGATGGCATAAAATTTAAGACCGTGATGCATGGCAGGGGGTAAAATATTCATGGAGGGATATTACATGGTATGTGGTACAAGGGATTTGAGCGCACAGATTACTAACAGCCAGATGGAGAGCACTGTCATAGAGAAAATTGTAAAATTCATGTCTCATAATTGACCAAAAGTTAGCAATCTTAACACTCAACCTCCACATGAAGCAAACCCGTCTTTTTTGTAAATAGGGAATCAAAAAAAAGGTTTATGACTAGCATCTGTGAGCCCAAACTCAGCTCAGATGCAAAGGAATCCAGAGAAGGGGGGATTTACGACTGGTAGAGATAAGAATCTCAGAGAACATAAAACTTTCAGGGAGATTCAAATCCTTTGTTTCATCATTGTAAAGGCCCCATGTCGCACAATACTGTAACCCCCCCTCCCCGTCACACGTACTTACTTTCCAAACGACCTCGCTGTGGGCGGCGAACATCCACTTCCTGAAGGTGGAGGGACGTTCGGCGTCACAGCGACATCACTCAGCAGCCACCCAATAGAAGCGGAGGGGCAGAGATGAGCAGGACGTAACATCCCGCCCACCTCCTTATTTCCGCATTGCCGGCGGGACTCAGGTAAGCTGTGTTCATCGTTCCTGGGGTGTCACACGTTGCGATGTGTGCTGCCTCAGGAACGACGAACAACCTGCATCCAGGAATTTGAAAATGAGCGATGTATCAGCGAGCAATGATAAGGTGAGTATTTTTGCTCATTCACAGTAGCTCGTAGCTGTCACAAGCTACGATATATCAAACGATGCCGGATGTGCGTCATGGAATCCGTGACGCTGACGACATATCATTAGATATATTGTAGCGTGTAACGGGGCCTTAACTCAGTGAAGGGTGTAGTGTTGGATGGAAGGTATATTTCTCTCAGTAAGTGCTTCTCAGACTGGTGAGAAGCAGGAAAGGAGGTCAAAACTCGCCTGGACCTTTTCTGCTAGTCCGGGTTTTTGGGACAACCCTCGAGTTGCATAACTACAGGATTAGGACAGCATAAATAGGCAGCAAGAACTAATCACTGAGTGTGAATGTTTGGGCTACCGATTAGCTGCAGCAGACGATATCGTAGCAAATGTCTGCTGCAGCTAACTGGTAAGATCAGCTGTTCTCCAGTCCTGTTGTGACACCGTGCGCGCTCCCGCTGTCACAACGAGATATGAAGAAGCGAGGGCGCATGCGCCTCCCTTTCAGACACCAAACACTGTATGTGGGCTTCAAAAACATGGCGCCGGAGATAAGTGCTATACGTGTAACTGAAGATTAGAAATTTGCATACAGCCAGAGAGAAGGAGGAACAGGCAGCAGGGGGGCCGGAATCATGTGCATAACCCGCCCGGATATTATCTTGAGAGGTGCACACGTCAATCAAAAAGTGGATGAATTTTCAAACTTCATAACCATGGATTTCACAGCCTAAATATCCAAGCTACCCACTAATGGTTAGAGTTGAGCGCGGTTCTAGGTTCGTGGTTCTCCAGTTCGCGGCTCGAGTGATTTTGGGGGCTGTTCTAGATCGAACTAGAACTCGAGCTTTTTTGCAAAAGCTCGATAGTTCTAGATACGTTCGAGAACAGTTCTAGCAGCAAAAAAACAGCTAATTCCTAGCTGGCTTTCCGCTGTAATAGTGTAAGTCACTCTGTGACTCACACTATTATGAAATTTCAGTGTATAGTGTGCGGGAACAGCGCCTTCAGATCACTGCTGTATGGATGGATCGCCATTTTTTTTTTTTCTCCTTGTCTTCCTTCCCTAAGCGCGCGCGTGTAGTGGGGAGGGCCAGCATGTCAGCCAATCCCAAACACACACACAGCTAAGTGGACTTTTAGCCAGAGAAGCAACGGCATGTGTGATAGGATGTCCATGTCACATGTCCCTGCATTATAAAACCGGATATTTTCCTCCAGGACGCCATTATCTGCCTTCTGCGTCCTTGGTGTCAGACATCACTGGCACAGCTCCGTCCTGAGTCCTATCGCCGATACAGCTGTATGCGCTCCATACACAGCGCTGGACAGCTTAGGGAGAGCACTTTCTATCAGTCCTTTTAAGGGCTCATAGCGGCAGGGTCAGAGCCATAGGTGACAGGTCCTGAAAACAGAGACAGCGTCTGTGTAGCTAAGGTCAGGGATTTCCTCGCTGCATTTCCCCATTAGGAGGGAATAGAAAGGCAGGCTTCCATTCCTCTACCCAGAGCCCCACAACCCTGGCACTGTACCCTCCTGTCCTCTGCACACTCCAACTCATTATAACTAAGCCATTATACTAGCAAACACTGAGTGTACCTAGTGGCATCCTAAACGTGGCTGTTGGACTTCTGTATAGTCCCAGTAGTGCACAGATATTTGCAGCACGTCTGCCTGCATTGCACACTCCAACTCATTATAACTAAGCCATTATACTAGCAAACACTGAGTGTACCTAGTGGCATCCTAAACGTGGCTGTTGGATTTCTGTATAGTCCCAGTAGTGCACAGATATTTGCAGCACGTCTGCCTGCATTGCACACTCCAACTCATTATAACTAAGCCATTATACTAGCAAACACTGAGTGTACCTAGTGGCATCCTAAACGTGGCTATTGGACTTCTGTATAGTCCCAGTAGTGCACAGATATTTGCAGCACGTCTGCCTGCATTGCACACTCCTACTCATTGTTACTAAGCCATTATACTAGCAATTTATGCTGCCAGTTTAAGGGCCGTAGTTGCATTGTCAGGGATATTTATTCTTTATTATTCTGCTGTTAATAAAGCTAGACCACCGCTGCAATCTACACCACCTCTCAATTTTTACTACCACATTTTCAGTGCACAATCTTGTCGCAATCAACATGAGTGGCAAAATGACAGATGCTGGTGGAAAGGGGAAGAGGCGTGCTGGAAAAGGAAAAAAGGGTTTGTCCATGGGGAAGGTGGCAAAGCTCCATTATCATCTGCTGAAGATAGACCATCTACCAGCAAAAGTAAGATGTCTACTACTTACCGTGGACAATCCGATGTGCTCCCTTTTTTATGGACACGAACAACAGGAACAAAGGTAGATGATGGCCAAAAAAGGAAAATGCTTGAATGGATCTCAAGTGGTCCAACAAGTGCCCTCTCAGCCACTTCAAGTACCGCATCCAAAAAACACCAGTCCTCTGAGTTGTCATCCCAATCAAACTTGCTTTCTCCCAGCTCTGAAGTCTCCATCAGCCCTGCACAGTATGGTGGAACTGAGATGGCTGAGTCTGCAGAGCTGTTCAGTCACACTATAGCCTGGGAATCAGAGGTCTGCTCCCAAGCTACAGTGAGTACAGACCAGGAAATGGTCTGCAGTGATGCCCAGAACCTTTGTGACTCTGATTCAGGCCGTGAGGACCAAGTTTCTGAGCATAATGTTGACCCTTTGTCACAAACTGTAACACCTGTGGTTATAGACAATGAGGAACATACTGATGAAGATGAGACGCAGATACCCGATTGGGATGACAACTTAAATATTCGGTCATGGCAAGAAGAGGCTCGGTCTGAGGGGGAGGGGAGTGCAAACACAACAATTGATGATGAAGTTCTAGATCCCACCTACTGTCAACCCCCAGTCAGGCACTCGAGGAGGTCAACAGAGGCGTTGGAGGAGGATGCAATCGACGACGAAGTTACCTTGCGCCTTCCTGGACAGAGTCGGAGCACTGGTAGCACGTCTACAACTGCATCCTCAGCCACCACTCTGCCTCTGAGCACTAGTCGGTGGGGCTCAGCAGGTCGCATGCCCTCTAAGCCTTGCCTAGCCTGGTCATTTTTTGACAGAGAAAAAGATCACCCAAATTATGTGATGTGTAAAATTTGTCGTGATTCTGTTAGCAGAGGTCAAAACCTTAGCAGTTTGACAACTTCTTCCATGAATCGTCACATGAATAAATATCATAGGTCCCGGTGGGAAGCTCACCGTGCTGCAATGCGGCCTAGCGGAGCGAACCATCCACGGCCTGCCCCTTCCAGTGCATCCGCGCGCTCATCATCTTCTAGGACTGTGGGGACAGCTGTCACACCTGGTTTTCCACACACAACTTCCACCACTGTAACCGCAACAGGCAGTATGCTTGGTAGGTCGTCAGTTGGTTTGGAAGGGGAAACAAGTGAGTGTGTACAGCTCTCTCAGACATCGATAGCACCAACGTTGGATGAAGGCAACATCATGTCTCCGCCTGCACTTTCCTCACAAACCTGCATTTTTCCAGGGACACCCTACTCAACACCGTCTACACACAGCAGCCATATCTCTGTCCCTTAGATCTGGTCAAATAAAAGGCCATTTCCTGCGACCCATGACAAAGCTAAGAGGTTGACTCTATCCCTCTGTAAGCTCTTGGCTACCGAAATGCTGCCTTTCCGCCTAGTGGACACACAGGATTTTAGAGACCTTATGTCTGTCGCTGTGCCCCAGTACCAGATGCCTAGTCGCCACTACTTCTCTAAGAAAGGTGTGCCCGCGCTACACCAGCATGTCGCACACAACCGCTTCCTTGAGAAACTCTGTGTGTGAACGGGTGCATTTCACCACTGATACTTGGACCAGTAAGCATGGACAGGGACGTTACATGTCGCTGACTGGGCACTGGGTAACTATGGTGATGGTGAAGGGTCTGCTGCACAAGTCTTGCCGTCCCCACGACTTGTGTGTCAATCCTCTGTCTGTCCAAGTTCCGCCACTGCTTCTGCCTCCTCCACCTCATCTGGGTCCTCCACCTCCGCCCCAAGCCTGCCTGGTCAGGCCACCAGCGTTCTCACTGCGCAGAAGGAATCACGCACCCCTCATTACTATGCTGGCAGCAGAGCGCAACGGCATCAGGCGGTCTTTAGCTTGACATGTCTTGGGAATAGGAGTCACACAGCTGAGGAGTTGTGGTCAGCTCTGCGGTCAGAGTTTAATAAATGGTTGTCTCCACTCAACCTGCAGCCTGGTAAGGCCGTGTGCGACAATGCTGCAAACCTGGGTGCGGCCCTTCGCCTGGGCAAGGTGACACACGTGCCTTGTATGGCTCACGTGTTGAACCTTGTCGTCCAGCAATTCTTAACACACTATCCCGGCCTAGATTGCCTTCTGACCAGGGCACGAAAACTGTCTGCTCACTTCCGCCGTTCAACCGCCGCAGCTGAGTGACTTGCATCTCTCCAGAAGTCTTTCGGCCTGCCGGTTCATCGCCTGACTGTGGCAGCACCGCCGAGCCCTGGTGCAATACGTCATGACGTATAGCCTGGGCCAACGAGATGCAGAGGTGGGGCAGATCACCCTGATGGAGTGGTCTCAGATCAAGGACCTATGCACCCTTCTGCAGAGTTTCGACATGGTGACGAATATGTTTAGCGCTGACAATGCCATTATCAGCATGACAATTCCACTCATTTACATGCTGGAGCACACGCTAAACACTATTCGGAGTCAGGGGGTGGGACAACAGGAAGGGGAGGAACTACAGGAGGATTCATATGCGCAAGGGACAACAACATCACCAAGGTCCAGACGTTCATCATCACCAACGCAGCAGGCATGGGACCATGGGGGACAGGGATCAACAAGGGCGCATAGTAGCAGGCGAGATGTTGAGGAAGGTGCAGGAGAACATGAAGAAATGGAGGACGAACTGTCCATGGACATGGAAGACTCAGCAGATGAGGGAGACCTTGGTCAAATTTCAGTTGAAAGAGGTTGGGGGGAGATGTCAGAGGAAGAAAGAACGGGTAGCACCTCTATGCCACAAAGACAGCGTGGACTTGGTCCGCATGGCTGCGCAAGACACATGAGTGCCTTCTTGCTGCACTACCTCCAACATGACCCTCGTATTGTCAAAATTAGAAGTGATGATGACTACTGGATTGCCACACTATTAGATCCCCGGTACAATTCCAAATTTTGTGACATAATTCCAGCCATAGAAAGGGACGCACATATGCAGGAGTATCAGCAGAAGCTGTTACTCGATCTTAGGTCAGCTTTTCCACCAAACAACCGTGCAGGTGCAGGGAGTGATTCTCCCAGTTGTAACTTGACAAACATGGGACGGTCTCGTCATCTTCAACAGTCTACCCGTACCAGTAGCACCGTATCTGGTGCTGGTAACAGCAATTTTATGGAATCTTTTCATAATTTTTTTAGACCCTCCTTTGCAAGGCCACCAGAGACAACAAGTCTGACACATAGTCAACGGCTGGAGAGGATGATACAGGAGTATCTCCAAATGAACATCGATGCCATGACTTTGCAAATGGAGCCTTGCTCATTTTGGGCTTCAAATCTAGAAAAATGACCAGAGCTCTCCAGTTACGCCTTGGAGATTTTGTCGTGTCCAGCTGCCAGCGTTGTCTCTGAACGTGTCTTCAGTGCTGCTGGGTGTGTGCTGACAGATAAGCACACGCGTCTGTCCAGTGACAATGTGGACAGACTAACGTTCATCAAAATGAACAAGTCATGGATCCACCAGGAATTTACTACCCCTGTGTCATCCTGGGGAGAGTAAATGCTTGTGGATTTGGAATGTGCTTGATGCAAATCAAAACATCCTGTTTGCAACTAGGGCACAAGTGCTGCCACTGAATGGGTGGGTGTGTGTGGGGCCCAATTTTTGGAAAAAAAGGGAGACTCCGCTTGGAGTAACCCTTGCTTGCTGTGTTTTTTAAAAATGATCCAAGATGAACAGAGCTGGGATCAGGAAAGACTTTGCTACCTACCCCAGTGTCATCCTGGGGACGGTTAAGAATAGCGTATTTTTGAATGTGCTTGATGCAAATCAAAACATCCTGTTTGCAACTAGGGCACAACTGCTGCCACTGATAAGGTGTCTGTGTGGCCCAATTTTTGGAAAAAAGGGAGACTCCGCTTGGAGTCACCTTGCGGTGTTTTACATGATTTTAGAAGGGCATGCCATGCCTATATCTGTGTCTCGTCCTCTTTTTCCTCGTAACGCTGTTTTGTTTTCACATGAGAATTTGTCCTTGTCACTTTCCCATGTGTTTGTGTTGTGAGTTGTTTGTCACCTTTTGGACACCTTTGAGGGTGTTTTCTAGGTGTTTTTATGTGTTTGTGATTGCCTGCCATTGTTTCCTATGCAGTTCGAGTTCGGTTCGTCGAACGTTCGACGAACCGAACTCGAACGGGAGCTCCGTTCGGCGAACCGACCTCGAGCCGAACCGCGACCGGTTCGCTCATCTCTACTAATGGTATGTACACATTGTGCCTGAGCGTGCCAGTTCTGCACTGGCTTTACCTTCTATACCAAAATCCTGATGTTTGGTTCCCTTTAACTGTGCCCCTGCCGTTGCCTACCGATTCCCTACATTTAGTGGCTTGAAGAGGCCAAACGCAGTGAAGCTGGTGATACCAGGCCAGGCAGCAACAGATATTTAACCAGCAACAGTAGGTGGCCAACCAGTTGCTGGTACAGCTCATGATGACATCACAGACAGCAGGAACTCCACAGGTGGTTTGCAGTTTGTACGGCGATCACCAAAATGAAGAATTCCTCTAATGTCAAGACCTATCTGGACATGTTTGAGAGAGTGGTCAAGAGGTAGGGTCTATCCTGGGACCAATAGACGGAAGTCATCGCTCAGTTTCTGACATCAGGGCCCCAGAAGGCTTATCATGACCTATTGGCCGACCAAGTGGCAGACTATGCAGTCATGAAGGGTGAGATCCTGGCATGACTTGGTGTACATATGTTAGTTCGGGTCCCACAGGTATATTGGTGGGAGTATAACTCTTCCAAGCAGGCCATGTCCCAATGTTATTACTTGCTGCACTTGATACAGAATTCATTGCAGACCGAGGTACTGTATACCACATCCATGGTGGACCTCATAGCTGCTGATAAATTCTGGATGGCATTACCTTACTCTCTCCAATTGTGGGTTGGACAAGCATCCTCTAATAATGCGCTCCAAATGCTAAACCTTATAGAGCAGTATAGGTGTCACGCTCCCGATGCCTTGGCACCGCTCCTTACCCGCTGATCCGGTCGCACCATCCCGGCACCGCTCCGTACCCACTGATCCGGCCTCACCGTCATTGCACTGCTCCTTAACCACTGATCCAGTCCACGTGTCCACTGGTCATGGCTGCCGCTCCCGCTCGTGCTCTCCTGTGTCCTGCTCCTGGTCTTATGAGTCTGACTCTGAGTCTTAGCCACATGGTTCTGTATAGGACCAGGCCGCGCCCACTCTCCTGGTCTTATAGGCCCAGCACACCTGCAGCAGGAAATGACATGAGGCTGTGCTGGGTATATAAGACTGGCCTTTCCATGTGGGCGGCGCCTGATCAACGTGTCTTGTAGCATAGTCTTATGAGCTAGGTGCTCAGGTCCCCTGGTGCTGTGTCCTGCTGACTTCTTGTCCTTGCTCCTTGGTACCTGTGCCTGTTTACTTTACTGTCCTAAAGAACTCTGTGACTCTGGTGACCTGCTTATACATGTCCCTGCCACGCCAGTGCTCCGGCTGCCGTGTACCCTGCCCCCCGGTGGGGTGCTCGGTTCAGAGGATCCACCTCCTGGGTCTACCAGTCCTCCCGGTCCTGACAGTTTGATCAGGCCATGGATCCCGCTGGAGCACAAACGTCTGAGCTGGCTGAACTACACCAGGAACTGGTGCAACAGCGTGACACCTTACACCGCATACTGAAGTTCCTGACATCTGTGGACCACCGGTTGTACACGTTACAGACCGCCGGCTCGTCTCCGTCGACGCAACAGACAGCGTCTAAGTCCGAACCTGTTGTCCCCTCGGCTTCGCAACTCCGCCTCGCTGGTCCGCCTCGCTATGCGGGGGATCCCAAGACCTGCAGAGGCTTCTTGAACCAGTGCTCCCTGCATTTCAAGTTGCTTCCTCATTTGTTTGTTTCAGACCAAGCTAAGGTGGCCTTTCTAATGTCCCATGTGGAAGGCAAAGCATTGGCCTGGATGAATCCTTTGTGGGAGAATGAGGACCCAGTGACCACCGACCTCCTGGAATTCCTGCAGGCCTTCCGTGATACCTTTGATGAACCGGCACGCACCACCGTGGTTACCTCCTCGCTCCTCCGGCTACGCCAAGGAACCCTGACGGTGGGCCAGTACGCCATCCAGTTCCGCACGCTTGCCTCCGAGCTAGGCTGGAACAACGAGGCATTGACGGCAGCCTTTTGGGAGGGCCTGTCGGGCCGCATTAAGGATGAATTAGCCGGTCGTGACATTCCCCGTACTTTGGACGCTCTGATATCCCTAGCCACCCGGATTGACCTCCGTTTCCAAGAGCGAACCAAGGAAGTATCCCAGGAGAAGCGACCAATCCGTCACATCTCCGTTCCGCAGAGGTCTACCGTTCCCCCGCCACTGCCGTTCTGCGATTCTACTCCTGAACCAATGCAAATTGACCAACTGAGCCAAGCTGAGCAACGCCGTGCAGAGCGACTCGCCCAGGGCCTGTGTTTCTATTGTGGAAGCGGTTCATATCTGCTCCGCTCATGCCCTGAGAGACCAGGAAGACCCCTAGTCCAAGGGATGGTGGGAACCGCTACCCTTGGTACCGGAATCCCCTCAGTCCCGATTACACAGACTGTCCAGATAATGACTGAGAAGACCCGGTTCACAGCAGAGGCTCACATTGATTCGGGGGCAGTGGGTAATTTCATCCTACAAGCTACCGTGGACCGTTATCGGATACCGGTCATCCCGCTTGCAAAACCCCTCTGGTTCGCCTCCGTGGACGGAAAACCGTTATACGAACCCGTCGTATATACAACCGAACCCGTGAGACTCCGTGTTGGTGCTCTGCACACTGAGACTATTGCTTTATGTGTCATCCCGAGAATGGCTCCCGCGCTCCTGCTGGGTCTGCCCTGGCTACAACTCCATGACCCTGACATCAGTTGGCGCTCTGGCGCAATCACTCGCTGGAGTCCCTCGTACCATGATAACTGTCTACAGCCCGTTCCTCAGCCCCTGGCACCTGACCCTATCATGTCGCAAGAAGAAGAGGAAACGACGCAGTCCAGCGTTGTACCACAGCTCCTGGCACTTGTGCCTGTGGTACCACCGTAACAAGAAGAAGAGACGACGCAGTCCAGCGTCGTTCCACCGTCCCTGGCAATTGAGACTTTGATACCACCGACTTCTGATGATGTGACAATATCCTGTACCCGGTCCGAGGTACCCGAGCCGGTCGTTCTTGATACCTTCTCTTCTACCACCTGTACTACCGATCCGGTCGTCCACGATTCCCATCCTGCTTCTGCCCGTCCACCTCTTCTTTCTGTTGCCACTGCCAAGGGTTCTTCGGCTAAGCGTGGTGCGGTCAAGAAGGTGGCACGGGGTTCAGCAGTCCTTCCTTACCTTTGCGTTGGGTTATGGTCCGGAAGCTCGGTCCGGTGTGCCCCGGGGGTACTTTGCACGGAGGGGGGGGGCATGAAGGGGGGGTACTGTCACGCTCCCAATGCCTCGGCACCGCTCCTTACCCGCTGATCCGGTCGCACCATCCCGGCACCGCTCCGTACCCACTGATCCGGCCTCACCGTCATTGCACTGCTCCTTAACCACTGATCCAGTCCACATGTCCACTGGTCATGGCTGCCGCTCCCGCTCGTGCTCTCCTGTGTCCTGCTCCTGGTCTTATGAGTCTGACTGAGTCTTAGCCACATGGTTCTGTATAGGACCAGGCCGCACCCACTCTCCTGGTCTTATAGGCCCAGCACACCTGCAACAGGAAATGACATGAGGCTGTGCTGGGTATATAAGACTGGCCTTTCCATGTGGGCGGCGCCTGATCAACGTGTCTTGTAGCATAGTCTTATGAGCTAGGTGCTCAGGTCCCCTGGTGCCGTGTCCTGCTGACTTCTTGTCCTTGCTCCCTGGTACCTGTGCCTGTTTACTTTACTGTCCTAAAGAACTCTGTGACTCTGGTGACCTGCTTATACTTGTCCCTGCCACGCCAGTGCTCCGGCTGCCGAGTACCCTGCCCCTCGGTGGGGTGCTCGGTCCAGAGGATCCACCTTCTGGGTCTACCAGTCCTCCTGGTTCTGACAATAGGGCTACCGATGAACTCTTGGGAAGGACACAGGAAAGCCCCTATCCCTGACGCAGAGCCCAGGTGGGCTATTCAGGACTTTTCCTGGGGGGAACGGGCCCCCATAGTCTGCTGGCGATGCCAGGAGCTAGGTCATATATGAGCCAATGGCTCCCAACTGGTTGAGCCCATGCATAGTGATGGGCAAACTCAGACTGGAAAACTCAGGATCCGCGCCAGATACCTAGTATCTGTGCGCCAACCCTGGATACGGAGTTCTCATGTAACCATGTAATTATACAGATTCAGCCATCCAGATAATTAAAAAAAATAATAGAAAAAGAAACAAAATAGGGATAAGCAGACATTATAATTACCAAGTATCCTGTATCGCTGTAACACATCTTCCGAGGGCGCTTATAGCCCTCATGATTATTCACTGCTTCCCCAGCCCATTGGCAGTCCCAATGTCTCTGATTGGTTGCAGTCAGACCACGCACCCACCGTATGTGACAATGTGTCTGATTCCTTGGAATCATACACACTGTCTGTGCATCTATAGTGGTATAACAAATAAATAAATAAATTAGCGTAGGGCCCACCCATATTATGATACCCAGCACAAATAAACTATATGGCTACAGGCAGAAGCCCCCAGGCGTGTGCTTATCTTGGCTGTGTATCAAAATTTTAAAACCCAGCCATGATAAAGCCAACAGCTGTTGGCTGGTATTCTCAGGCTGGCGAGACCCTTGGTTATTGGGCCCACCACAGCCTAAAAAAAGCAGCCTGCAGCCACCCAGAATTGTTGCATCCATTAGATGCGACAATCCCAGCACTTTACTCGACTCATCCTGATTGCCCTGATGCGATGGCAATCAAAGTAATATAAGTGGTTAATGACAGCTCACAGCTGCCACTATGCCCTAGATTAGTAAAGGGGGGCATCTATGAGACCCCCCCATCACAAATCTGTAAGTTAAAAGAAATAAACACAAACACTGAAAAAATCATTTATTTGAAATAAAATACAAAAACCCCCACTCTATTTCACCCCTTTATTAACCCCAAACACCCAGGTCCGATGTAATCCACACAAAGTCCCACAATGATCCCGGCTGAGGCGTAGATGTAAGTGGTGACGTTACTCAGTTTATCTGCAGTCACAGCTGTAGGTTCACACGGTAACCCACCTGTGACAACAGGTAAACTCACCTCAGGTGACCTCATTGAACTTAGTGACCTCATCTCAGGTGAACTGAGTTCATAGACCTGCATCCACTGGCAGAAAACCATGTGTTGTTTTTTTTTTGCGAGGAGATACAGATTTGGTGCTAAAATTTATATACCATATTCCTGCACCAAATTTGCATCTTCTTGCAAAAACCCGCATCAAAACAAAATTAGGTTTTGATGTGGTAGTAATGTGATTTTTTTGCCAGGAGATGCAGATTTGGTGCAGCAATATGGTGTATCAATTTCAGCACCAAATCTGCGTCTCTTGGCAAAAAAATGCACATAAACAGTTTTGACGCCGTTTCGTCGCAGTTTTCTGACAGGGGCAGACAAATTTGGTGCTAAAATGTTTGAACATGACATTTTGTATGCTAAATATCTCAATTTTTTCTTAGATTTCCTCTAGCAGTAATGCATATCTATATTCTTACATTCATGGTTTGCATGCTTTAGTATTACAGAGTACAACTGTCTTTTTTTGTCATTGTATGCCATGTTCACACTGCTACCTGTTCACACTGCATATTCAGGAGTGCCATCAGTCTTTTTGTCTTGTTTAAAGTGTGATACTGTATATTCATGGTTGTCCATTGAAAAGATATAATCAAATATTTGCAAAAGTTTGAGGGATATACTTACATTTGCGAGATGCTATATATATATATATATATATATATATATATATATATATATATTATACAGTTAGGTCCAGAAATATTTGGACAGTGACACAAGTTTTGTTATTTTAGCTGTTTACAAAAACATGTTCAGAAATACAATTATATATATAATATGGGCTGAAAGTGCACACTCCCAGCTGCAATATGAGAGTTTTCACATCCAAATCGGAGAAAGGGTTTAGGAATCATAGCTCTGTAATGCATAGCCTCCTCTTTTTCAAGGGACCAAAAGTAATTGGACAAGGGACTCTAAGGGCTGCAATTAACTCTGAAGGCGTCTCCCTCGTTAACCTGTAATCAATGAAGTAGTTAAAAGGTCTGGGGTTGATTACAGGTGTTTGGTTTTGCATTTGGAAGCTGTTGCTGTGACCAGACAACATGCGGTCTAAGGAACTCTCAATTGAGGTGAAGCAGAACATCCTGAGGCTGAAAAAAAAGAAAAAATCCATCAGAGAGATAGCAGACATGCTTGGAGTAGCAAAATCAACAGTCGGGTACATTCTGAGAAAAAAGGAATTGACTGGTGAGCTTGGGAACTCAAAAAGGCCTGGGTGTCCACGGATGACAACAGTGGTGGATGATCGCCGCATACTTTCTTTGGTGAAGAAGAACCCGTTCACAACATCAACTGAAGTCCAGAACACTCTCAGTGAAGTAGGTGTATCTGTCTCTAAGTCAACAGTAAAGAGAAGACTCCATGAAAGTAAATACAAAGGGTTCACATCTAGATTCAAACCATTCATCAATTCCAAAAATAGACAGGCCAGAGTTAAATTTGCTGAAAAACACCTCATGAAGCCAGCTCAGTTCTGGAAAAGTATTCTATGGACAGATGAGACAAAGATCAACCTGTACCAGAATGATGGGAAGAAAAAATTTTGGAGAAGAAAGGGAACGGCACATGATCCAAGGCACACCACATCCTCTGTAAAACATGGTGGAGGCAACGTGATGGCATGGCCATGCATGGCTTTCAATGGCACTGGGTCACTTGTGTTTATTGATGACATAACAGCAGACAAGAGTAGCCGGATGAATTCTGAAGTGTACCGGGATATACTTTCAGCCCAGATTCAGCCAAATGCCGCAAAGTTTATCGGACAGCGCTTCATAGTACAGATGGACAATGACCCCAAAGATACAGCCAAAGCTACCCAGGAGTTCATGAGTGCAAAAAAGTGGAACATTCTGCAATGGCCAAGTCAATCACCAGATCTTAACCCAATTGAGAATGCATTTCACTTGCTCAAATCCAGACTTAAGACGGAAAGGCCCACAAACAAGCAAGACCTGAAGGCTGCGGCTGTAAAGGCCTGGCAAAGCATTAAGAAGGAGGAAACCCAGCGTTTGGTGATGTCCATGGGTTCCAGACTTAAGGCAGTGATTGCCTCCAAAGGATTCGCAACAAAATATTGAAAATAAAAATATTTTGTATGGGTTTGGTTTATTTGTCCAATTACTTTTGACCTCCTAAAATGTGGAGTGTTTGTAAAGAAATGTGTACAATTCCTACAATTTCTATCAGATATTTCTGTTCAAACCTTCAAATTAAACGTTACAATCTGCACTTGAATTCTGTTGTAGAGGTTTCATTTCAAATCCAATGTGGTGGCATGCAGAGCCCAACTCGCGAAAATTGTGTCACTGTCCAAATATTTCTGGACCTAACTGTATATATATATATATATATATATATATATTTATTTATATATATACACATACACTTGTGTCCTGAATAAAAAAACACTGCAAACTGAGTACAACCATGTGTGACGCCCTGGCCGGGCCAGGTAGTCACAAATAGGCCCCTACACAACACCTTCCCTCTCAGGTAACAGCAGCCGACCTTCAAAACCTTAGTCACCCCCCTCAGGGCTAGATAGACACACCAGGGGGCGGAACCAGGCGGTTGGAAGACGCTCACCGAGGAGTCTAGACAGCCCGGGGCGGGAAAGTAGACAGTTGAGTACAGTTCAGTTTTAGAGTTGAAGGAGAGTAGAGGTCACGCCTGTGTGTCAGGCCTGAAGCAAACTGACAGGTATCAGGGTAGGAGCCCTGGTGCCTTTGGCTAGGAGGCAGACGGTGGTCTCCGTCTGCAGGAGGCGTGAAGATGACTCGGTGGAACCGAGGTGGACTGGGACAGGGTTGTAGCCCGCCGGTACCGACCCGGGGAACTGACTCGGAAACCGGAGCACACAGGGGGGGTACTCGGACCCTGAAGCCGGGACCAGAAGCGACTGGAACCAGTTAATTAACCGATTGAGGTCAGGAGTAGAGGTCCTGTCCCACCCAAACTCCCGACTGAAGACAACAGCCCACCGAGGGGGATAAAAGGCCACCGCCAGGGCTCAGAGGTCCCACGGGCCAGCGTCTGCGGGGAAGGGCTCCTTAGGCTACAATCAGCCGGGAGCGGACTGCTGAAGTTGCAAGCACAGGCAGTCCACTGTTCTAAAAAGTGCAGGAGAAAGACAGAGACCATCAGCCAGGTGGGGGACCAGAACGCAGCTGGCTGCGGGCACCGACCACCATCACCTTGGTTTACCAGAGACTCCTGTGTTTCCTTCAATAGTGAGTACACCAGCACCCTGCGGTCGCCCATCTCCCTGCACCAACAAATCCCCAATGGGTCCCAGGCCACCATCCCAGCCCACGGAGAGGTTAACAACTTGCTGCACAACATCCCCCCTTGCGTCACGAACCTAGTACGACCCAGCCCATACATATCCGTCCTACATCCACCAGCCCCCAACCCTATTCATTCGGAGTGTCCGCGGGATCCCCCGGGTCCGGAGACCCTCGAGCCACCCACCGGAAGGCCCGGACCCGAGCAGCGGCAGGCTGCCGGCACGGGGGCGGCACACACCAAAACTTGGCGTCACGAACAGGATACTTACTTCTCCACTTACCTTGTGGAAGTGCGCCTTGTATTGAAGTCTGCGGTGACCCGTTGCAAAGTTTCCAGAAACCGCCATCTTGCCGCCATCTTTTGACGCGAAGATTCCCGCCCAAAGTCTCCTTCCCCGAGAAAAGGGCGCGAAAGCCGAAGCCCCGCCCCCTGGGAGCACGGCCGGAAAGCAAGGCCGGAAGTCGCAAAACGAAACTTACCGGCCTAAAAGAGAAGTGCCAGAAAAAGACCAAGGGGGAGAAGCGGGAAGATGTCCGCGCCTAACCCGGACGGTGGAGTGGCGCCGGCCGCTGGAGCGGCGGCGCCTGCAGGTGCGCCTGATGGTGGGAATATAGTGGAGGAAGAGGCTGCAGCTCCCGTTCCGGACGGAGGGGCGGAGGCGGTGTGGGATCGGTTGCCGCCGGGAACAGACACCTGGTTAGAACAAATGCTGGCGCGGTTCTGTATCCAGGTACGGGTCGAGTCGATGCAGCAAGCCTTGGGCTGGAAGAAGGAGATGCAGAAGATGGTGGCCGTGGTGTGGGCAAATGAGAGGCCCCCCTCATGGAAGGCACCCCGGCAGAATAAAGTAACGCAGACCCCTCCAGTCCCGCCGACCCGCCAGGAGACAGGACCCACTCATGATGAGACCGGTGAACCCCGGATGGCCCGGTGTCGCCTGTAGAGCCACCCCAGTCTTCCATGCAAGCCCTGAACCCCGGGATGCACTGCGCTTGGTTTGTAAAGCCTGTCTCTCGACAGCTGAGGGAGCAGCACGACCTCGTGTAGTAGTGCAGCAAGTATCCGTAAGTTTGTTATGAAAAAGTTTTAAAGTTTTAACGTTAACATAAAAAGACATGGCTGAGAACTTGCAGGCCAACTCAAACTATTGGGTTTTGTAAATAGCCCCAGACCACCCTTTTCATCATGCCGCAGTCTCCGGAGAGGCTGGTTGGAGGAAGGGCCTGCGGCAGAGTAGGTCGAGGTCCTGTCACCATGAAAACCGGTGACTACCCTCCGAGTCAGGGGTCCCCTGGACGTGGGGCCTCTGAGAGAGACTGCCGGGTAAGGAACTTATTACCTGGCCCGTGTGGGCAACACCCGGACCCGAACCAGTTTCCTGGACTGGGGAAAAGGGGTGCGCACCAGTGTTTAGTGGTGGCACCTGTGCTAGGTTTTTTTGGGTGGGCTAAGGTGAAAAGGACCCGGTCCCGTCTCGTTCCCGGTTAATAAAAATGTTTTTCTGCAATGTTTAAGTAACCTGCCTCCCGTTAAGGGAAGAAACCAGCATATTCATAAATGTAAATATGTTAGTATACTTGTATGTGTCTTTCAAAACATTTATCTTTTTCAGTTAAACAAAATAAACCGGTGGTGGTCGGACAGCCCGCGGACGGTCTGTGTTAAACCAAGGGGGAGTGTGACGCCCCCTTGCCGGGCCAGGTAGTCACAAATAGGCCTCTATACAACACCTTCCCTCTCAGGTAGCAGCAGCCGACCTTCAAAACCCTAGTCACCCCCCCTCAGGGCTAGATAGACACACGAGTGGGCGGAACTAGGCGGTTGGAAGACACCCACCAAGAAGTCTAGACAGCCCGGGGCGGGAAAGTAGACAGCTGAGTACAGTTCAGTTGGAAACTGGAGCACACAGGGGGTATTCGGACCCTGAAGCAGGGACCAGAAGCGACTGGAACCGGTTAATTAACCGATTGAGGTCAGGACTAGAGGTCCTGTCCCACCCAAAGTCCCGACTGAAGACAACAGCCCACCGAGGGGGATAAAAGGCCACTGCCAGGGCTCAGAGATCCCACGGGCCAGCGTCTGCGGGGAAGGGCTCCTTAGGCTACAACCAGCCGGGAGCGGACTTCTGAAGTTGCAAGCACAGGCAGTCCACCATTCTAAAAAAATGCAGGAGAAAGACAGAGACCACCAGCCGGGTGGGGGACCAGAACGCAGCCGGCTGCAGGCACCGACTACCATCACCTTGGTTTACCAGAGACTCGTGTGTTTCCTTCAATAGTGAGTACACCAGCACCCTGCGGTCGCCCATCTCCCTGCACCAACTAATCCCCAACGGGTCCCGAGGCAGCCATCCCTGCCCACGGAGGGGTTAACAATTTGCTGCACAACATCTCCCCCGGGTGCCCCGTAACTGCAGCGGTGGTATCCAAACTCACCACATACCGTGGGTGGTGTCACGAACCTAGTACGGCCCAGCCCGTACATATCCGTCCTATACCCACCACCCCTATTCATTCGGAGTGTCCGCGGGATCCCCCGGGTCCGGAGACCCTCGAGCCACCCACCGGTAGGCCCGGACCCGAGCAGTGGCAGGCTGCCGCTACGGGGGCGGCACACATGCACCACACTATCAATATATAATTAGCCACTATGCAACCCACCATTCCAAATATCAGTTGATAAATCAACACTGTGCTTCCCACTCAATTAAAAATGTAAATTAATTAGCCACTGTACTCTTTCACCCATTCAAATCAGTTACTCTCCTGCATCCTCAATCCTCAGCCACCCAACAGTATGCTCTGCCGACTCCAAATCAAGTAATTATAATCTAATGTCCTCTCTCCCATACCTATTTCCTTCACTTTACAGAAGAAAGAAAAAAGAGAATCAATGTTTACTGCTCCATAGAACCTCCTACAGCTCAACTGATTGTAATTTTGGTCCGAGTACGATCCAACAAAACTTGGTGTCTTTAATGGCCTTTTTTTAACAATCCTATCAAGGCTGCGGTTATCCCGTTTGCTTGTGCACCTTTTTCTACCACACTTTTTCCTTCCACTCAACTCTTCATTAATATACTTGGATACAGCACTCTGTGAACAGCCAGCTTCTTTAGCACTGAACTTTTGTGGCTTACCCTCCTTTTAGAGTTTGTCAATGACTGTCTTCTGGACATAAGTCAAGTCAGCAATCTTTCCTATGATTGTGTAGCCTACTGAACCAGACTAAGGGACCATTTTAAACACTTAGTAAGCCATTGCAGGTGTTTTGTGTTAATTATTCTAATTTTCAAAGATAATGACTTTTGGGTTTTCATTGGCTGTAAGCCATAATCATCAACATTAACAGAAATAAACACTTGACATATATCACTCTGTGTGTAATAACTCTATATAATATATAGGAATAGATCACTCTGTGTGTAATGACTATATCTAATATATAAAGCTGAATATGTGTGTGTGTGTGTGTGTGTGTGTGTGTGTGTGTGTGTGTGTGTGTGTGTATGTCCGGGATTGGTACCTGCAGCACCGTCGCAGCTACAGCCGCAACATTTTGCACACTCACACGTCTGGACCCCGAGAGCGTCATAGGCTATGTTTTGAGGGGAAATTTTAACCCCGCGCTTTACAGTTATTCGCCAAATAACCTGCCTCCATTAAAGCGAATGGAGCTGGGAGCCACAGTGCAGCCAGAACTTCAGAAGAATGAGCAGGCACGCCCTTATATGGAATGTTGGCGTGTCACAATGCAGCCAGGGAAAGAGACAGACACAGACAGGGTAAGAAACAGACATAGACAGGGTAAGAGACAGACACAAAGAGACAGACACAGACAAAGAGACAGACTGACAGGCAAAGAGACAGACAGGGAAAGAGAGGGAAAGAGAGAGACAGGTTAAGAGACAGACACAGACAGGTAAAGAGACAGACACAGACAAAGAGACAGAGACAGACACAGGGAAACAGACAGACTGGGAAAGAGAGGGAAAGAGACAGACAGGGTAAGAGACAGACAAAGACAGGTAAAGAGACAGACACAGGGAAATAGGGAAAGAGACAGACAGGGAAAGAGAGGGAAAGAGACAGTCAGGGAAAGAGAGGGAAACAGAGGGACAGAGACAGACAGAGAAAGAAACAGACAGCGAAAGTGACAGAGATAGATAGACAGACAGGGAAAGAGATAGATAGACAGACAGGGAAAGAGATTGAGACAGACAGGGAAAGAGACAGACAGACAAAGAGATAGAGAGACAGTGAGATATATACAGAGGGGGAGACAGACAGAGAATGGGAGAGAAATAGAGAGACAGTTACTATCCCGGGCAGTGGATATTGTGTGCAGAATAAATTTTTGTTAATACATTCTATTTTGTTAACAACAGTTATTAACCTGGGCGAAGCCGGGTAGTACAGCTAATATAATATATAAGAATAGATCACTCTGTGTGTAATGACTCTATATAATATATAGGAATAGATCCCTCTGTATGTAATGACTCTATATAATATATAGGAATAGATGCCTCTGTGTGTGATGAATCTATATAATATATGCGCTTCCCTTTTTGTATTGAATTACTGAAATAAATTTACTTTTTGATGATATTCTAATTTATTGGAATGCACTTGTATTATAAAAGGAAGGCAATCTGGCCATTGGCTCCTCTGTTGCAGGCTTGGGCCCCTGGGCGGTAGACTAGATTGACCTCTATATAATTCGTCCCTGGTGAGAAGCATTGGAACTGAAGTGGAGTGAAATTACTAATATGATTTTGACTTTTTTTATATGTTATAATTTTCCATGCTGTTTTCAGAAATACTTTCATGGCCGGACAAGCCCTTGACTTGTTCTCAGTCACATTTGCACTGAAAGCAGCAATATTACTAGAAGAAAGAATGTAGAGTGAATGATGCTGTCTTTATCCAAGCAGACTGGTAATCTTTATGCCTTTGAATCAGGTAATCTGATATACAGAAACATAAAATTAGGCTGAAAAATGTCTCTCTCTAAAATTGCAGAAATACTTGTTAGCTAACATTTTGTGCAAGGCTGAAATTTTATGATTTTAGAAGCAAAATGTTTTTTTTGTCATTTCAAATGTACATATAGTAGATATAAAAAAATGGAAAATTGAATGAATGAACTCCAAAGTACATATAGTCTGCAAAGAAATGTAATTACAATGAATTATTCTGACACCTCAAGGTCATAATTAGGCAATATGAATGAGCTAATTGACCACATTTAAGAAGCCTAGTTGCTTGATACTCAAGGAAAAAAGTCAAAGTTGATCATAGGATCTCCCGCTGGATTGAGATATAATATATATATATATATATATATATATAAATATATATCTAATATTTAAAGCTGAGTGTATGTATGTGTGTGTGTGTGTGTGTGTGTGTGTGTGTGTGTGTGTGTGTGTGTGTGTATGTATGTATGTCCGCTAAAGAAATTCGCACCGTCGCATTTACAATCACGAAATTTTGCACAGACACTCCATGTGACTCAGGGAATGTCATAGACTATGTTTTGATAGGAGAATTGAACCCCTCGCTTTACAGTTACTCTCCAGAAAACCTGTCTCCATTAAAGTCAATGGAGATACAAGCTTTAGGTTATTAATAGCAGCTGTGATTGGTTGCTATAAGAACGAAAGACATTCATAGTGTAACAAGCTTACGTGTGATGTCGGTAGAGAAACAGACAGAGACAGACAGACATAGGCACATAAAGAGTAAAGGGTACTTCACACACAGCGAGATCGCTGCTGAGATCGCTGCTGAGTCACGGTTTTTGTGACGCAGCAGTGACCTCATTAGCGATCTCGCTGTGTGTGACACTGAGCAGCGATCTGGCCCCTGCTGTGAGATCGCTGCTCGTTACACACAGCTCTGGTTAGTTTTTTTATTGTTGCTCTCCCGCTGATAAGCACACATCACTGTGTGTGACAGCGAGAGAGCAACAATCCTGAATGTGCAGGGAGCAGGAGCCGGCGCCTGACAGCCTGCGGTAAGCTGTAACCAGGGTAAACATCGGGTAACCAAGGTGGTTACCCGATATTTCCCTTCATTACAAGCCTCCGCAGCTCTCACGCTGCCAGTGCCGGCTCCTGCTCCCTGCACACGCTAAGCGGTGTGCACTGGTAACTAAGGTAAACATCGGGTAACCATACCCGATGTTTACCTTAGTTACCAGTGTCCGCAGCTTCCAGACGCCGGCTCCGTGCAAGCGCAGCATCGCTTGCACATCGCTGCTGGCTGGGGGCTGGTCACTGGTCTCTGGTGAGATCTGCCTGTTTGACAGCTCACCAGCGACCATGTAGCGAAGCAGCAGTGATCCTGACCAGGTCAGATCGCTGGTGGGATCGCTGCTGCGTCGCTAAAGTGTGACGGTACCCTAAGAGGCAGACATGGAAAGAGACAGAGACAGACTGGGAAAGAGACAGAGAGACAAACAGTCAAAGAGACAGAGGCAGACAGAGACAGACAGGGAAACACACGGATAGAGAGAGAGAGATAGATAGAAAGAGACAGACAGACATAGACACAGAGTAAGAGGCAGACAGGGAAAGAGACAGAGATACAGAGACCGACAGAGAGAGACAGACAGTCAAAGAGACAGAGGCAGACAGACACAGACAGACAGGGAAAGAGACAGAGACAGAGAAATAGACAGAGACAGGGAAAGAGTCAGAAAGGAAAAGACAAAAAAAGGGAAAGAGACAAAAACAGGGAAAGAGACAGAGACAGACGGTGAAAGAGACAGACGGGGAAAGAGACAGATGGGGAAAGAGACAGATGGGGAAAGAGACAGACGGGGAAAGAGACAGACGGGGAAAGAGACAGACGGGGAAAGAGACAAACAAGGATAGAGAAAGGCAAGGAAAGAGACAGACAGACACAGAGCTAGAGACAGACAGACAGATACAGAGAGAGAGAGACAGACACAGAGATAGCGACAGATATAGAGAGGGACAGACAGAGACTGATACAGAGACAGACAGAGAGATAGGCACATAAAGACAGATATAGATAGAGACAGAGACACACATGGATAGAGACAGACACACAGAGAGAGACAGAGAGAAAGAGACAGACATGGAAAGAGACAGAAAGAGACAGACACAGAAAGAGAGACAGACACACAGAGACACAATTTTAAAATTATTATTTTTTTATTCAAAATTTTTTTTTTAAAAAGGACAATACCACCAGTGTGAAAAGAGACAAATAAGGCCAGTGAAGGATATTCAATTTACAACATTCAAATATATATTATTTGGCAGATAAAAAATTAAATAAGAATTCTCAATGAATACCAACAAAAAATATTAAATATTAAATACACAGCATATAGAATATATAATACTGGTGGTATTGTCCTTTTTATGGTTTTAAAAAAATGTCTGAATAAAACATAATAATTTTAAAATTATTAATTGAAATTGTGTCAATTGGTTTACATTTTCTTAGAGTCTATATACTGTAGACATAGAAAAGTGAATCAATTTTGCTTAAAAAAAATTAACATAACTCAAATATAATTAAGAGAATTTTGATTATAATATGCATTCCCTTATATAGCGCCGTTAATTCCAAAGTGCTTTAGATACATCAGAAACATTGTCCCCATTAGGGCTCACAACCTAAAGTCCCTATCTTTATAGCTATATGTATTTGGAGTGTGGGAGGAAAACCGGAGTACCCAGAGGAAGCCCATGTAAACACGAGGAGAACATACAAACTCCTGGCAGATGTTGTCCTTAGTGGGATTTGAACCCAGGACCCAAGTAATCTGTAGTTTAGTTCCACTGCAGTGCTGCCACATATAGTATGAATCATTACATGGTAATCATTGAAGTCAATGAGCTGTTTGGGTCCTTCCTCTAAAGTTAGAAACATTATTCTATAGCCATTTTTAGCTCTGGTTATTTAACAGACTCGTGGATGTTCGGGTTCTTCGGATTCAGCCGGACTTGAAAAAAAAGTTTGGTTCAGGAAATTAATTTGCTTCGAACTTGACCCTGGACCACTAACCCCATACAAGTCAATGGCGAACCAAACTTCTGTACTTAAACATGGCTGTAAAATGGTCATAGTAAGGGCTAGGGGGCTGCAAAATGAAACAACATGGGGGTAAGAGTAGGATAATTCCCCTGCAAACAAATGTGGATAGGGTCATTACTTAAAGGGGTTCTGACACCATAGTATTTATGGTTACATAGCAAGTAAATGATTAAACTAAAAATTTTATCAGTGATCCCATAGAGACAAATTTCAAAGTTCCTCCACAGAGCAACAATTTTAACAAAAAGCCCCCACAGAACCTGAATTCCCAGTTTACCCACATAGTCAAGATTGGCAAAGTTCACCCACAAAGCAACAAGTTTAACAAATGGCTTCTATATAGCATGTATTCCCAGTTCACCCACACAGTCAAGATTGGCAAAGTTCTCCCACAGACCAACTAGTTTAACAAAAGTCCCCTAAAGAGCCTGTATTCCCAGTTCACCCACATAGCCAAGATAGGTAGAGCTCCCCCACAGAGCAACACGTTTAACAAATGAACCCTACACAGCCTGTTTTCAGAGTTCACCAACACAGTCAAGATTGGTAGAGTTCTCCCACAGAGCAACTAGTTTAACAAAAGGCCCCTATATAGCCTGTGTTCCCAGTTCAAGAATGGAAAAGTTCCCCCACTGAGCAAAAATTTTAAAAAAGCCCATATGGAGTCCATCCACAGCTCCTTGTGTGGTAATAGATTTCAAACCCAAACAGCTGACTCTCAGAACAGCCTGCTGTTGTTTCACCCTGGCCGTGTTGAGCTGAGATTGGTCATGCAGGTGTTACACTGACCGGATGAGGATGAGATGGAGGAAGCAGAGTAGATAAGGAGGCAATACGGACAGAGAAACTTGCACCTATCCTCGGTGGTATAAGGACGTAGTCCAGCTTTCTGCCTAAGGCGCAGACAACATTACATTTATCCCTACAGAGCCTGCTTTCACATTTGAAGACCACAGGCCAACAATTTTCAAAAGGTCTGTTTTACAAGTTTCTCCTACACAGCCTAATTTTCAGCTCCTGTTCTGTACACTATAGCAGTTGTAGTTAAAAAGCTTGTGGATCAAGCTGGCGGTCTGTCAGATAGCCGTGCTACTGACAGTCCCCTCCCCTTTGCCTTTGTGCTCCTCTCCGTTGACTCATTTTCCCAGTGACCCAAAGCACATACAGTATTTTGAAAAAATTGTTCTTAAAAGTAGTCAGCCACGCCTGAATACCACAGCTCTGAATACTGCAATAGCACTCCATTTTGATTGTTTGTTGTTGGTTATGGGGCCATGACTAAAGGCACCGTCACACACGCGCCGATATGTAATGCGATCGCATGAGCAATCGTACTTGCCCACGTCGTTTGTGCGTCACGGGCAATTTGTTGCCCGGAGCGCACAAAGTCGTTAACCCCCGTCACATGTACTTACCTCCCTAACGACGTCGCTGTGGGCGGCGAACATCCTCTTTCTGAAGGGGGAGGGACGTTCGGCGTCACAGCGACGTCACACAGCGGCCACCATATAGAAGCAGAGGGGCGGAGTTGAGCAGGACGTAACATCCCGCCCACCTCCTTCCTTTCGTATTGCCGGCGGCCGCAGGTAAGCTGCAGTTCATCGTTCCTGAGGTGTCACACGTAGCGACATGTGCTGTCTCGGGAACAATGAACAACCGGCGCACAGAAGAAGGAACGACATTTTGAAAATGAACGACGTGTCAATGAACAACTATAAGGTGAGTATTTTTGCTCGTTCACAGTCGTTCGGAGATGTCACACGCTACGACATCTCTAACGATGCCGGATGTGCGTCACAAATTCTGTGACCCCGGCGATATATCGTTAGATATATCGTAGCATGTGACGGGGCCTTAAGACTGGACCAGGAGCAAGAAAAAGCAAAGGAACTGCAACAATATGGGGCAGACCAATCAGTCAGCATGTTGAGAAATGTGTAGACACATTCTCTTCCACCATGTTGCTGAAATATTGATTCCTACAACTATGAAGTGTATGAGATGGTGGTGCTGAATTTTGTAACGTGCTGATGAACCTGCTGTGGCCTGCATGCACCAGAGTAGTGTTTAATTTGGGTGTGTAGCAGGCACAGATCGATCACGTCTTCTCCCCGCAGCTATACCTCCACCAAAAGCACCATCTTTGATGCTCTCCATATTGTTTTACCCCCAAAAAAGTGCAGAGTATGACACGGCCTTTATAAAGAGAGAGAGAGAGAGAGAGATAGTGCCCAGCATATTATTATACTGCCTGTTTCACAGTTCCCCCACAAAATCAAAATTTCAGCTCCAGTAGCGCACACTACAGCTGCTGCAGTTAATTGGATTTGTGATCCAGCTGCCAGTCCGCTGTAAGGCTTGTAAGGGTTCCCCCACCGAGCAACAATTTTAACAATGACCCTACTGTGCCTCTTTTATAAGTTCACCTGGATAGAAAAAAATTAGAGTTCCCCATCAGAGAAAAGGTTTGATGGTTGTCCCTTAAGAGCCTGTTTTCTCAGTTGACTTACAGAGCAACCAGAACCCCTTTAAACTAAAGCCGGCGTCACACGGTACGATATATCGGGCGATATGTCGGCGGGGTATTGCACATCCTGCATCGTTTGATATATCGTAGCGTGTGACAGCTGCGAGCGACGGAGAACGAATAAAATACTCACCTTATCGTTGCTCGTTGACACGTCGCTTATTTTCAAAATGTCGTTTCTTCTTCTCTGCGCCGGTTGTTCATCGTACCCGGGGCAGCACACACCGCTCCGTGTGACACCCCGGGATTGATGAACACAGCTTACCTGCGTCCCGCCAGCAATGCGGAAGGAAGGAGGTTACGTCCCGCTCATCTCCGCCCCTCCGCTTCTATTGGACGGCCGCTGTGTGACGTCGCTGTGATGCCGAATATCCCTCCCACTTCAGGAAGTGGATGTTTGACGCCCACAGCGAGGTCGTCCGGCAGGTAAGTACGTGTGACAGGGGTTAAACGACTTTGTGCGCCACGGGCAACTAATTGCCCATGACGCACAAACGACGAGGGCAGGTGCGATCGCTTATGCGATCGCACGATAAATCATCCCGTCTGACGCCGGCTTAAGATCAATTAAATCCAAAATAAAGTCTTGAACCAGAAGGCGGAGGTCCAAATAGAGAAAGAGGTTTACGTGGCCATGTAGATGGAAGAGGCAGACGAGGAGGTAGCCAAAGCTTTTTTCTTGTAAAAATATATATTTTTTTTTTTTAGTTTGATTTTGGGGTTAGGCCACAAAAAATTTGGAATCACATGTAGAGTTTAGCAATGTGTGGGTGTGGCTGGTATAGTCTAGTAAGCCAAATGTACTGACAACCACTGTATGATGCACAGCTGGTTCATTGCGATGAATGTGAGCTTTCTCACACAGCCAAGATTTCCCCCACTGAACACTCAATTTTAAAAAAGGCCCCTAAACAGCTTCTTTTCCTGGTTGGCCCTCACAGCCATAGAGCAACCAATTTTTAAAAAGGCCCCTAAGCAGCCTCTTTTCCCAGTTGACCCTCACAGCCAAGATTGCCAGAGATCCACCACAGAGCCCACCCTTTTTTTTTTATATAAAAAAGGGCCCCTAAGCAACCTCTTTTCTCAATTGACACTCACAGCCAAAATTGCCACAGTTCCTTTACAAAGCACCCAATTTTTAAAAAGGCTCCTAAACAGCCTCTTTCCCTATTTGACCCTCACAGCCAAGATTGCCCAAGATCCACCACAGAGCAAACAATTTTTAAAAAGATTCCTAAACAGCCTCTTTTCCCAGTTGATTCTCACAGCCAAGATTGGCAGTGTTCCCCCACAGAGCAACAATTATAATTAAAGGCCCCTACAGAGCCTTTTTTTCTGAGTTGACCCAGAGACTGCCTATTTTGGCAGAATTCCCCCCCATCCCAATGAACAATTTAAAAAAAGACCCCTACAGAGCCTGATTTCCAGGTTTGCACACAGAACACCCAAAATCCCTTTAAAATAAGAAAGTCTCCAAAACATGATAAGGTTGGAACCAGGAGGAGGAGGTACACAACACTTTATTGTGATTTTTGTGTTTTTCAAATGTAGTTTTGCAGGTTTTTAGGGGGTTTTGTTTCTGAAAAGAACTTACAAAAAGCTATAATTTCCTGAAAAAAATATAAAATTGAACCAGGAGGAGGAAAGGTCCAAGTGGAGGATGAGGTTGAGGTGGATGTGGCAGTGTAGGTCCAAGAGGCGGAGGAGGAGTCAGCCAACCATTTTTTTGGGGGGGGCTTACATTTTATTGTTTTTTAGGGGGTACTGTATCTGAACAGCAGAATATTACACTGCCTGTAGGCTGAGTGCCTCCACAGACCATATTCGAAGAATACCTACACAGACCCTTTTTTCTGAGTACCCACACAGAGCCTGGTGCGGTGGAGTAACAGCACTTTTTTGGAGATTCAGCCCACAGAAACTGTTGCACAATGGCCCCATAGAGCTTGTCATAGATTAGCCACACAGGGCCTGGCATAGTGCACTAAAGCTTTTTCAGAGATTGAGCCCACAAAACCTGTGTTGCACAGTGTCCACGCCAAGCTTTTTTGGAAATTCAGCCTACAGAAACTGGTGCAGAGTGGCCACGTAGAGCTTGTTATAGATTAGCCACATAGGGCCTGGTACAGTGTACTAAAAGCCTTTTCTGAGATTAAACCCACAAAAAATGGTGTACAGTGTCCACACCAAGCTTTTGTGGAAATTCATCCCACAGAAACTGGTGCACAGTGGCCACAAAATAATGGTGCAGTGTCCACCCAAATCTTTTGTGGAGGTTCAGCCCATAGAAAAAGGCCACATAGAGCTTAATATAGATTAGCCACACAGGGCCTGGTACAGTGTACTAAAAGCTTTTTCACAGATTGAGCCCACAAAAGCTGGTGCACAGTCACCACACAGAGCCTTTTGTAACAGTACACCATACTGGAACCTTTCACTGTCTGTCCCTCAATCCAACAGCATCCTATCCCTGTGCTAATCACAGCAAAATGGCTGAGGAGCCCGTGATCTGGCCTTTATACAAGCCGGGTCATGTAGTGCGCTGGCCAATCACAGCCATGCCAATAGTTGGCATGGCCACGATTGCTCCGGAAGTGGCCACAGCCTAAAACCTTGGAGAATGGCAGCCTTAATTTGGATGGCATACATGAACAGTAAGACGGACATACAGTTAAACGTTCACGTCCGGTTCCGAGACCTGGACACCCAGTGTTTAGTGTGAACCCCGAACTTTACAGTTTGAGTTCACTCATCCTTAAATTGTAATATATAGAGGTCTTGAACACTGGACTCTTTTATGAATTATTAGTTTAAAGTTTGCTAAAAGTAGACATCTTTGTGTTCCTGATTTTCCCAGTAATAAGATGGTCACCTTTTTGGTGCTAAAATGACCTCCAAAGCGAGATCTCAGGGGAAAACTTTTCTCCTTGCGGAGACTGACAAACCAATCTGCCAGTGAGAGGAGTCTTATAGCTGCAATGCTCCTCTGGGAAATATTCAAATTGTCTCTTCAGGGAGGAAGGAGACAAACTCTAGCGCCACCTATTGGAAGTAGCAATCCTAAAAGTCAAAAGTGACTCTCCAACGAGCCTTTTCATATGACCTAGGAATTATGCCAGATCAGAACCTCAATTTGTAGACATGGTGTTTCAGGATGATTGTCTCTCGTCAGTGCAAAGTATGAGGACTGATCTGGCTGAATGAGAAGCTCTACTGGGGTCTCGGGGAAAACTTTGTCTCCTTCCTCCCTGGAGAGACAATTTGAATATTTCCCAGAGGAACATTGCAGCTATAAGACTCCTCACCGCTGACAGCCAGATTGGTTTGTCAGTCTCCGCAAGGAGAAAAGTTTTCCCCTGAGACCCCAGTAGAGCTTCTCATTCAGCCAGATCAGACCTCATACTTTGCACTGATGAGGGACAATCATCCCGAAACACCTTGTCTGCAAATTGAGGTTCTGATCTGGCATAAATCCTAGGCCATATGAAAAAGGGCCATTGGAGAGTTACTTTTGACTTTTAGGATTGCTACTTCCAATAGGTGGCACTAGAGTTTGTCGATTCCTCCAAAGGAGTGGCTCTTTTCAATGCCAAGAACTGAGGATCTTGTTATAAATGACCCCATCAGCAGCTTCCTCAAATGATCCCCAAAAATATATATTTGATCTGTATATTTATTCCCTGTTAATCTCAGTAATTAAAAGCCTCTAATTGACAAAAAAAATATGTATACAGGTACTCTGAGTTGTCCTAAAAATGTATTGAACTCATTTTGATCTCTTTAGTGCAAATCTTGCCTGGTTAGGTTATGTGCACGTTGTCTTTTAGATGCCTGTATACCCACATAGTTTTTTAAGCAGAAGATACTTCAAGAAAACGCCGGAGGAGTTTACTCTGAAAAGTCTTTTATAACTTCTTTCTTGTTACATGTTTGGGGGGCTTTGCACTTTGTGCTTTTTTATTTCCAGATATAATTTAGTTAAAGCTCCAAGTGGAAGATGGCAAAAGAATGAACCGGTCACTTCGTTTAACCATTTCATGGCTATAAAATCCTTAATCTTGCACATCTCATAATACATGAAGCACATTATCTGTGACACACAAGCCTTGGTTTAAGGATTTTAGTTTAGTAGCAAAAATTAGCACTGAGGGGTGTGATACTGCCTTCCATGTTTGCAGTGTTTGAAAAATTAAAAAACGCAGCTATCAAGGTGCTGTTATTTGACACGCTATCAGCGTGGCACGCGCGTTGAGACCAACAGATGTCTGACGCACAATGAAAACACACCACAACAACACCACAAACAAGGGGGACATCGGGAATACAATAACAATGGTGATCCCTGGCACTTGTAAGAGGGTAGATGGGACACCTCCTGCAAAATATCTTCCGCTTTATCCTGCACTTTTAGCCAGACCCTATACAGATTCATCACCTGTCGCTGAGCAGGAACTTAAAGCCCTGAGAGGCCCTGCATCAAGCTCTGGCTAGTGAGCAGGAAGGAAAGGCTCACTAGATTAACCGCTGCAATAATACAACATGACGGTAGGTGAGACAAACAGGGAAATAGCAACCAAAATGGAGAAGATACAACTTCAGGACAAATCCACAGCAACTCCTTCCACCAAGGTGGCCAGTATACAAATGGTTTTGTACTATCGGCAAAGATTGCTGGGAAACCTTGCTACTTAGACACAAAGGGACATGGCTGCAGTGCAGCTGCAGCTGACCTGCACTGCTGGGAAGCTGCTAGCAGCAAAACTGACATTAACTATTTAAGCACCAAGAGAAACAAAACAACATTTAAATGTAGAGTCCCAGATGGAGATGAGAGGTTCCAGTCCTAAAGCTATCACTAGTATCTAAAAAACCGGGAGACGACAGTGACATAATTGCAGTATTTAACACTAGAACTACTGAGGTAGTCATTTTGACTACTTTGCACCATGTATTTCTATATAGGTGTCACGAGTCCAGTAGTTCTAGTGTTAACAGATCAATCCGTTCACAGTTACACTGACTATGCAGCTACAGGACTTCTCTATATATAACATGAATATTCAAAACATTATTCACAGACTCGACTACCACTACCATTTTTAATGTGCTTGTTCACTGCAGTAGTATACCACACACAGATGTGGCCTTTTTCTATACCTAGTATACCTAGGTAGAATGAGCTGTGCGCTCTGACATCCTCTCTATAGGCTGGAAAGCCTAAACTGGCTCTAAGTAGACATCCCTCATCGTTTATACTGGTTTTAATATCCAAACTGGGATAGCCCAGCTTTAGTATTAAGCCTAACTTTAGACCTAACTTCAAATGTTTTTGGTACACTGAACTTTGGTGCCACCCGATGCAACGTCACTGAAATGGCATGACTATAAAAAGAGCAGAAACGCTGCAGCACCCGCTAAGCGCCACAGACTGCCAACGGCTGATTAGCAGGACTTCCATTAGCCGGATTTTGATCCTCTTTCTTAAGGATAGGTCATCAATATTCTGACCCTGTAAAACTCCTTTGAGCTATGATCACACCATACTGTGCTTGGTATTTTTTCAATAAAATGAGTTGGCTCGTGCCTTCTTTCAGATCAATCCATATTCTCATTCAACATTCATTTCAGCCTAATTAGGCCAATGAATTTTTGAATCATACAAATGAGATTTCCACGCAGGAGTGCAATCATTATAAAATGTGATGGCAGCTAAAATAAAGGATGTTTTATATTTCAAAAGATTAATATTCAGGTTTTCACCCTTCAAATACCCAATCCTGTCTGCAGAGCCCTGATAATACCAGGATGAAGCCTACGGTACCTGCAGGATCAATGTGACATCTCTATCCTTATTCTATTTCAGGTGGAAATATTGAGCTGCAGATTCTAAAAGAACGATTTTAATTTATATAGTCATTTTTCTTCTTATAGGGAGCCTGTCACCACTTTTTTGGCGTATAAGCTGCGGCTACCACCACCGGATAAAAAACACTTTATAATACTTACCTAACGGTCGCACGGTTGGCCATATGGGCATCTCTGTTCTCTGGTGCCGGCGCCTCTTCTTTCGGCCATCTTCGTCCTTCTTCTGAAGCCTGTGTGCATGATGCGTCTATGTCATACACACTCGCCGGTCCTGCGCAGGCACACTACAATACTTTGATCTGCCCTGCTCAGGGCAGATCAAAGTGCGCCTTCTCAGGACCTGAATGCCGGCGAGTGTGGATGAAGTCGGACGCGTCATGCACCGTGGCTAGAGAAGAAGTAGAACAAATATGGCCAAAAGAGGCGGCTGCGTCACCGGAGAATGGAGACGCCCATGTGGCCAACTGCGCAACTGTTAGGTAAGTATTATAAAGTGTTTTTTATGTTCTCACAGCGGCCTGGGCGCTTATATACAGCATGTTAGAATGCTGTATATAAAAGCCAGGGTGGTGATGGCCGCAGCTTATATGCCAAAAAAGTAGTGACAGGTTCCCTTTAAATCGACTATATACAGTATAGAATTACTCTACATTAACAGTTGAGTATTTAGCCGTGAAAATACATTATATTAATTTTCATGTTTTGATGGCCTTGATTATGGTCCAAAGCAGAATTCAGAATTCTGCTGGCCTTCACAGCTGAAATCTCCCAGCATTCCTTGCTGGATTCAATGTCTTTACAAAGCTTTTTCCTGGGGATTTGTCTTAAAACCAGGCCCTGTGAGTGACCGCACCATTTATTTGTGGGTCTGTCCACAAACTTATTGACTGTTTCCAGGAGCAGTTAGCAGAAATGTGACTATCGTTGAAAGCAAAAGTTTTGTCTCCGCACCCTGCTAAACACTCTTCTAGGCCTAATATTATAGGCCTTGAGCTTGAGAAGAAGATCTATGGATAAATTTGGCATTGCAGTACCGATATGGACTATGAAATTGGTAATTCTGACCATCCCCACTTATTTAGGGGAACGAGTCAGGTGTATATTCTTTTTTTTATTTTTAGGGGTTTACTGCTACTGTGTACAGACAATAAGGGAACACTAGTACTATAAAGGAGGCACTATTTTTGTCTAAGGGCAGTAAGTAAACACGATCACTATAGCGCACTAGGGCTATAGGGCACTATTATTTTAAAAAGCACATTAAGGAGGCACTATTAGTGTGTAGGGGGCCCTATTACTATATTGATGCCACTAGCAGGTCATTATTACTGTTTGATACATAATCAGGAGAACTGTTACAATGGTGGTCATGAATGGGCATAATTATTATCAGGTGGGGCACAAAAAGGACACATACAGTGAGGAAAATAAGTATTTGATACACTGACAATTTTGCAAGTTTTCCCACCTACAAAGAATGGAGAGGTCTGTAATTTTTATCGGAGGTAACTGTGACAGACAAAATACAAAAAAAAAATCAGAAAATCACATTTTTAAATTATTAAATAGCACTTTATTGCATGAAATAAGTATTTGATCACCTACCAACCAGCAAGAATTCTGTCTCTCACAGACCAGTAAATGTTTTCTTTAAGAAGCTCCAACTCTGCACTCATTACCTGTATTAATTGTGCCTGTTTAAGCTTGTTACCTGTATAGTAGACACCTGTCCACACACTCAATCACACTCCAACCTCTCTACCATGGCAGAGACCAAAGAGCTGTCTAAGGATACCAGGGACAAAATTGTAGACCTGCACAAGGCTGGGATGGGCTATAGGACAATAGGCAAGCAGCTTGTTGAGAAGGCAACAACTGTTGAATCAATTTTTAGAAAATGGAAGAAACACAAGATGACTGTCAATCTTACTCAGTCTTGGGGTCCATGCAAGATCTCATCACATGGGATAAGGATGATTCTGAGAAACGCCGGGAATCAGCCCAGAACTATTCGAGAGGTCCTTGTCAATGATCTGACCTATCTACTTCATTCACCGTGTTTGGAGGAAATAGAAGGATGAGTACAACCCGAAGAACACCATCCCAACCGTGAAGCATGGGGGTGAATGCATCACACTTGGCAGTGCTTTTCTGCAAATGGGACAGGACAACTGCACTTTATTGAAAGGAGGACAGATGGGGTCATGTATCGCACAATTTTGGCCAAAAACCTCCTGCCCTCAGTGTGTCATTACTGGGTCTTCCAGCATAACAATGACCCAAAACACGCAGCCAGGGCAACTAAGGAGTGGTTCAGTAAGAAGCATTTCAAGGTCCTGGAGTGGCCTAGCCAGTCTCCACACCTGAACCCAATAGAAAATCTTTGGAGGGAGTTGAAACTCAATGTTGGCTAGTGACAGCCCCGAAACCTGAAAGATCTGGGGAAGATCTGTATGGAGGAGTGGGACAAACTTGGTCAAGAACTTCAGGAAACGTCTGACCTCTGTAATTGCAAACAAAGCTTTCTAGCAAATACTAAGTTCTGTTTTTCTATTGTATTAAATACTTATTTCATTTAATAAAATGCAAGTTAATTATTTATATATTAAACATACTGGATTTTTTTTCTGGATTTTCTATTCTGTCTGTCAGTTGAAGTTACCAGTGATAAAAAAATATAGACTTCTCCATTCTCTATAGGGGGGAAAACTTGCAAAAACAGCTGTGAATCAAATATTTATTTTCCCCACTGTAGTATGTGGGGCACATAGCTGAAGCACTATTACCATTTAAAAGCATTTTCTATGTGATATTTTTGGGAGGGTACTACAGTTACAGGGCACCTGTAGGCACAATATTGGGATTAGCAGCAGGGTGGTATGGGCCAGAAGTATACATTTTTGTGGAGGCTGAAAAACTGAGGATCTAATAAAGTCTGCGTAGCAAACTGCAGTAAAGAACCATGAATCGGAAGAATAGGCAAAATGGGAAACTGCAAATAGAAAAGACATTTACTACTAATCATTGGATTTAACTGGACTGTATGCACTTTTATAGTCTGCAGACTGTGAGTGTAGAACTTTTATCTACTGCTATATGGGCACCCTGAGGTGGTATTGTTGGGTATAGTATAGTGATGGTATGTACTGCCAAACTCTCACTCTATGATGGTAATATTGGGTGTAGTATAGTGGTAGCATCTACTGCTATATGGTCACTCCAAAGTGGTAATATTAGAGGTTGAAAAGTGGTGGTGTCAAGGTTGGGAATTTTGGGGAAACCACAAATGAGGTCTCTCAGGGTCACAGAGGTGGATTTCAAATCGATCTGTACAGATATAATTGATTTAAACAACAATGAACACGCTAAGACGTATTCACTGTTTATACAAAAGCAAGCTTCTGGCTCATGTATTAAAAATCTCATGATTATACAGTCCAACATTTGACCTTGAAACGGGAACAAGGAGTAAAACATAGTTCTCACCAGCTTCACATCCAGCTGGTGAGAACCAACATGTTATGAATACAATCAGTGTGTTATGAATACTTCTTTGTTCATTGTACATTTTGCCTTATTCATCTCGGTTAACACATTCCTGAGTGCACATCTTAAAATCATATTATGGCGTCTGTGCGATTGTCATACAGACATACAGATAATTATGCAACGATATCTATGCTTTAATTATATACACACAGATTATCTTATTATATCTGGACAAATGGCCTACAACCCAGGCCTTACCCCCACAGTGGTATCTGCTGCTATATGGTCACTCAATAGAGGTAATATTTGGCGTAGCCTAGAGATGATATGTAACGCTAATGTTAACTCCATGGAATAATTGTTTGGGCAGTGTCATAGTGGTATCTACTGCTAAATGGTCATTCCATGGTGGCAATATTGAGCTTCGTTTATGGATGATATCTGCTACAATGTGGTCACTCTATGGTAGTTACGCTGAGCACAGTCTAGGGACAGGATTCTGTTTCTATTTGGTGATATTTTGGGGTATAGTATTGGGATTCTGCAGCTAAATGGTTATTCCGCTATGGTAGAAATGTTAAGCATAGTATAGTGATGGTATCTATTGCTAAATGGGCACTATTTCGCGGTAATTGTGGGCATAATTTAGTGGTTGTTCTAGAGCATATGGTCACTCTATGGTTTTAATGTTGGGCATTGCCTGGTAGTGGTATCTAGTGCTATATGGTCAATCTATGGTAGTAATTCTGGGCGTAGCATAGTAGAGGTATCTACTGCTAAATGGTCACTCCATGGTGATAAGGATTGTCGTACTACAGTTTTTAATACATTAATGGGGTGGTGGTATTATTCACACATCATATAATGATCATGTTTGATTATGGTGTGCAGATTTGGATTTGTTTGGTAACACTGTGGTGGTGTTTTTAGTACCCCATGTGTGTTGTCAGAGTTGAAGGCATCACTTGGGACTTGTACACTGATATTACACGCTATCTGTATGGGTGTATTATTTAGAGGCTGTGCATGGTATTGATAACTCTGCAGAGCAGAGTATGTGGCTGACAGTCTTCCCCATCAACACTGGCGCCCACATCCCCTATTCACAACCATCTCTACTGTACACATACAGTTCTGTTCCAGCACTGGAAGGGAACATGTGCTGACTAATTGTATGACGTACCTCCGTAGCTAGGTGTCACACTAGGTATGGGGAAATACCAAGCAAATGGCAAAAGAGAGGTAAGGGAAGAGGGGAACCCTGTGCTAGGCAAGGGGGAGATGGTGACCCCTGATCCAACCTTCTGCTGGCCCCTGGCTCCCCTGACCACCCTAGAGAGGTTCCGGACCTATTCACTAAGCATGATACCTGACCCTGAATTGGATCCTAGGTAAGGAACAGATGGGATGAGCACTTAGTCACCCTCACTAAGCTCTAAAGAAGACAAAGGGAGCACAATCAAGGGGAAGTGAATTTACAACTCATCTACAAGAAGATTCATGGAGACGGACAGCAACAAACAACAATGTTGCTTCAGATGAAGACAAGCCGACTGCTTGCATCCAAGGCCTGTATAGCAATATAACTCTATTACCAAGGGGAACTGTGGGTATTTAGAGACATAAGGGGAAGTGATGATGATTAACAGCTGGAAGGCGAGGCGAGGATATCCCCAGGGTCCTTAAAGGTAAGGGATTAACTGCAAGCAGAGAAGATACATAGGATCCTATTTAAATCACAGCAGGAAGACAGAATGTCAGCTAAATGCTGCGACCTTCTACAGACAGACACCACAGGACTGTCTGTCAAACCTTAACCCACCCGTGACACTGGATCATATTTATGCTGTCCCTTTTATGTACTACTGATAATATTTGTTATGTATAATGTTTATAATGACGTTATGCTCATGAGTAAAGCCCACTAGTTAAGCATGAGTATTGAACTGTAGCTGTGGTGTATGTGCGGAGCGTAAGTGTGGGCCTGGCTGCCTTGGGTAGGTGTATCCTGAGAGGAACTGTGTACTATGGCGCTGCGGTATTTGAAGCTAAACTGTTCCCCACTGGAGGCTAAGTTCCCTAATGGAAGCTTAACTAGGGCGAGATGACAAGAGTGTACCCCTGACCAACCGTCTTCTTGGTATATTATGTTCTTTCTGAAGTTCCTTTGGAGATACCTTAATCCCTCTCTGTAAAGCATAGTTGTTAAAGGTTAAGGGACCGTACATGGAATGTGGTATCTCCTATCTGGGCCTCTACGGACAGTTTTGCACTGGCCACTCTAACAGATCCCAAGGAATGATCTATTTTCTCTCTTTCACCTCTTTAGAATAATCTGTTGGTTGCTGGAAATATCCCTGGCTTCCATCCACAGAATAGCTGCTAGGTGAGTGAGCGAGCTGTTAGTGGCATATTGAACAAGACAAACCAGAGGTATGGACTCAAAGACAAAATTAGCAGATGGTTGTGGGATCAGGAGATATCTGACGTCAAGACCAGAAGAATTAATCTGTAAGGAGGTGGACCGGCAGTCATGTTTTCCCTCTCAACATATCAATGATTTTAATGCAGATATTTTATATATATCTTTTACGGGGCTGATTTATTACAATATGATTTTATCCCCATAGCCGCAGCCTGTGTTAAGATTCTCACAGGGTCAACTGTGTAGCCAGTTGTCACAAACCGGGCCAAGGGGGGGTCACTCAGGATTCCTCTGCTTGATCGTGAACCTGTCAATCTGTGACAAAAGCCCTCCTCGCAGCCCCACCCTGAGGCTTGCGATGACGAGACGTGACGTTACGCGACCCCAAATGGTACGTAAGGTCCACTTGGTGCAATGCAGCACCGACATCTCCTGCCCCCGTGGGCACAGGGAGGCATGGGAAGGGGAACCGAGCAGGTTGTGCACACTCCGGTGCAACACCCAGCTTTCCCACAACCCCGACAGGCTGACAGGAACTTTCCATTAGCCCCAGTGGAACAGAATTCTGCCGATCCAGTACAATGCAGTTGGCTGACAACCAGTTTCTCATCAGAAAGGCCTGGTCCGTCAACAGGACTATATCGGGCCAGAAACCAGCCCAGGTAGTGTGTAAAACTAAGCCAAACTCACGGACATGGGAACTCCGGAGCTCTCACCTGAGCTCAGGAGTGCAGCCTGGACTGAACTCTGGGTTTGCAGGACTAAACCGCGAGCGCCGATTGATTCCACGGCGATTGCGGTTCAGTTCATGACAGCTGTGGACAGGCCAGGCTGCACTCTGAAGCTGTCACCTGAGCACCAGAGTGCAGCCCGGCCTGTCCGCAGCTGTGACATGAACTGAATTGCAATCGCTGGGGAATCAGTCGTCGCTCTCGGTTCAGTCCTGCAAACTCAGAGTTCAGTCCAGGCTGCACTCCGGAGCTCAGGTGAGAGCTCCAGAGTTCAATCCAGGTGACCGCAGCCAGGACTGGTATTACTGGCGGTTCCTCCGGTAGCCAGTCCAACGCTGGCCCTGACTGTGTGTTTTGGGTCATTGTCATGCTGGAAGCCCCAGCCATTTCCCATGTTCTTACTGAGGAAGGAGGTTGTTGGTCTAAATCTCACGATATATGACCCCATCCATCCTCCTTTCAAAATGGTGCAGTCATCATGTCCCCTTTGTTTCTACCCCCATGCTTCATGGTTGGGACTTCTTGCGGTTGTACTAATCCTTCTTCTTCCTCCAAACACGGCGAGTAGAGTTGATACCAAAAAGTTCTATTTTGGTCTTATCTAACCCCATGACCTTCTCCCATGTCTCCTCTGGATCATCCAGCTTGGCCATTGGCAAACTTGAAACAGGCCTGGACATCTGCTGGCATGAGGAAGGGGACCTTGCGTGCCCTGCAGGATTTTACTCCATGGTGGCATAGTGTGTAGTACAAGTGGTAATCATAGAGACTGTGGTCCCAGCTCTCTTCAGGTCATTGACTAGGTCCTCCCATGAAGTTCTGGACTGATTCCTGACCTTTCTCAGAATCATCCTTACCCCACGAGGTGAGTTCTTGCATGGAGCCCCACACTGACTAAGATTGACAGTCATCTTGTGTTTCTTCCATTTCTAATAATTGTGCAAACAGTTGTTGCTTCTCAGCAAGCTGCTTGCTTATTGTCCTGTAGCGCATCCCAGCCTTCTGAACATCTACAATTTTGTCTCTGGTGTCCTAAGACAGCTCTTTTATCTTGGCCATGGTGGAGAGGTTGCAGTGTGATTCAGTGTGTGGACTGGTGTCTTTTATACTGGTAATGAGTTCACACATGGGCAATTAATATAGGTAATGAGTACAGAGTATGAACGTCTTAAAATAAGAGATCTGCGAGAGCCAGAATTCTTGCTGATTGCTAGGTGATAAAATACTTATTTCATGCAATAAAATGCAAATTAATTATTTAAAAATAATACAATGTGATTTTCTGGAATTTTTTTTTGGTTGAAGTTACCTATGATAAAAATTACAGACCTCTTCATTCTTTGTAGGCTGGAAAACTTGCAAAATCGACAGTGTATCAAATACTTATTTTCCCCACTGTATAGTCACGTAGCTATAGACATGATTTTAAGCTAAATGCTCATCACAGACATGGCATGAGCCCTGCTAAGAAATGCTTTTAGGCTCTTCCCTGCATAACCACTAGCGCTGAATTATTAATATGAGTTTGGAAAGTCAAATTTGTAATATTTGCTTGATAGGATTATATTGCGTAAAACGAAACCCATTATATCCAAGCCTACAACTTATAAAATTAATGTAAAAAAAAAATCCTATTACTCTCACAGCATGAAAATGGAGATGCAGCACCAAGGTAGCACCTGTATCTAACCTCTATTTCATGGGTGAGATCGGTGGTGGACAACAGTGATAGAAACTGTGCCGTATATTAAACAGGCGCTGCTAGAATTAATGTGATCACATAGCATCTTTGATGCGGCTGCCGAGTATTAGGCTCTTCTAATTAACATTTTAAGCCTCAGTAAACTTCTAACACAACGGCTTTGGTTAAGTAAAGCAGAACTTGTATTAAAAGTTTCTTCATCTTCAGACTGTGTAATAAATAGTACACGTTGTGCTCTTTTGCTCCGTGTGGGTCACTTACTGGGAAAATTGAATACAAATTCAGGTCCAAAGTCACATCGAAGTTATTATTGTGCACTGCGGATTTATTTATTTTTTTGATAATTGGGAAATAAATAACATTGTTTCTACTGGGCGAGGTGTGCGAACACTAATACAATGGGCAAGATGTGCGGAAAACTAATACAATGGGCAAGGTGTGCGGAAAACTAATACAATGGGCAAGGTGTGCAGACACTAATACAATGGGCAATGTGTGCAGACACTAATACAATGGGCAATGTGTGCGGACACTAATACAATGGGCAATGTGTGCGGACACTAATACAATGGGCAATGTGTGCGGACACTAATACAATGGGCAATGTGTGCGGACACTAATACAATGGGCAAGGTGTGCGGACACTAATATAATGGGCAAGGTGTGCGGACACTAATATAATGGGCAAGGTGTGCGGAAAACTAATACAATGGGTGAGGTGTGCGGACACTAATACAATGGGCAATGTGTGCGGACACTAATACAATGGGCAATGTGTGCGGACACTAATATAATGGGCAATGTGTGCAGACACTAATACAAAAAGCAATGTGTTCGGAAAACTAATACAATGGGCGAGGTGTGCGGACACTAATACAACGGGCAAGGTGTGCGGACACTAATATAATGGGCAAGGTGTGCGGACACTAATATAATGGGCAAGGTGTGCGGACACTAATACAATGGGCAAGGTGTGCGGAAAACTAATACAATGGGTGAGGTGTGCAGACACTAATACAATGGGTAATATATGCCGACACTAATACAATGGGTGAGGTGTGCAGACACTAATACAATGGGTAATATATGCCGACACTAATACAATGGGTGAGGTGTGCAGACACTAATACAATGGGTAATATATGCCGACACTAATACAATGGGCAAGGTGAGCGGATACTAATACAATGGGCAATGTGTGTGGGCACTAATACAATGGGCAAGAGGCAGATACATTGTCACTGGTGGTGGTCATCATGCCATCATGCCCGTCACCGAGCACATGGACAACACTGGGGAGCACATGCCTATACTATTCCCCAGCAGCTGGATGGTGGTGCGGTGTACCATGTGATGTCGAAACAAATAATGAGAGGCAGTGTTAGTTTAGTTAACCCTTTAAGGACCAAAAAATTTTTTTATTTTTGAGCTTTATTATTTTTTTTTTCTTCTCTAGATCCATAACTTTTTTATTTTTTTTTGTCCAAAAAGATATTTCAGGACGTTTTATTGCAGGATGAGGTGTAGATGTCACAGGTGACAGTCATGCATTTTCTGGCCATAGAAGGTTGCAGCGTTTGGCTGTGCAGAATAGCCCTGACATACCATTGTTCCTGCTGTCAGTATTCATTGGTATAGGTAGCTTTCCTGCTGGATTTTCATCTCTTCTCCGTTTGGACCCAGCAGGAGATCTCCTTCCACCCAGCTGCTGATCATCATCTTAAAATACCCTTTCCTTCTGTGGACTGGTGCTGGTGATATTTTTCAGTTCATTCAAGCCTTGGTTGCAAGCAGGTGGCTTGTACTCCTTTGTGGTGAAATGCTAAAAACTTTGCTGTGTCTTCCTTGCGTGTTTTATAGTTGTTTAGCGGAGTTGATGAAGAGCTCATCCCATCTGTTCCCTATTTAGGGTGCAGCAATAGGGATACTCAGCGCATAGGTGCAAGACCTATCTAGGGTGGTGAGGGACCCCAGGGACTAGCAGTAGGTTCGGTCATGGGTAACCATCTTCCCTTTCTCTAGACACAGGGTTTGCCTTCTCTTCCCTTTTGCATTCACTTGGTACTTCCCCATACCTAGCGTGACAGTAGATCTAGTTGATATTACCAACGTGGGCATCCCTGTGAGGACCCTGAGAAATTGTGCAGTTTGACTCCCCCTTAGGGCTTATATTTCAAGCGTACTCCAAAAATCCTGTAAAATCATGGTAGGACTTATTTTCGAAGAGAAGAAATTGTAAAACTGAAAAACAAATGGTAGCAAAAAAAAAATCCAAGTGGACGAAATGGTACAGTACAGTACTCATTAAGGGGCAATAATTACCTGGAAGCATGATTGTCCAGGTGAGTGATTATGGCGACACTGGCCAATTATTTCTGGACCTATCTATATAATATATATATATATATGTCCAACAATGTAGACCAGCTCACTCCTGTGAATCACCTGGAACCTCAGCTGACCTGGTTAACTCCGTTGTGCCCGGATCAGGACGTAGGAGTTCATCCATACAAATGTGAACAACGACAAGGCAGAGTCCAGCAATAACGTGAGCAATCCAGGATGCTGTTAAAAAAAAATTTCTTCTTTTTATTCATAAATTCATTAAAATATAATTGTCCAAGCAATTCAGAACAGCATTATCGCAGGAAAATAGCGCAGATAGGACAATCTGCGCTATTTTCCTGTGATAATGCTGTTCTGAATTGCTTGGACCATTATATTGTAATGAATTTATGAATAAAAAGAAGAAAAAAATTTTTAACAGCATCCTGGATTGCTCACGTTATTGCTGGACTCTGCCTTGTCGTTCATTTTATATATATATATATATATATATATATATATATATATATATATATATATATGTATGTATATAATGAGTACATCAGCGCCCCCAATCAAAGAACTCAGGATGCAATGCTGACACACTGGAGACAAATTATGATTCTGCGCAACCCATAATAGGCTAATTCTGACCAGTATAAAGCAAAGAATCTGGACACTATTTGTATAATGAAGACAACTGCATATAAGGCAATACCATACACCAAACAAAACTGCATATAAGACAATGCCATACACCAAAGACAAGTGCTTAAAATGCAATGCCATACACCAAAGACAAGTGCTTAAAAGGCAATACCATACACAAAGACAATTGCTTAAAAGGCAATGCCATACACCAAAGACAGCTGCATATAAGGCAATGCCATACACCAAAGTCAACTGCTTAAATGGCAATACCATACACCAAAGACAACTGCACATGAGGCAATGCCATACACTAAAGACAACTGCTTAAAAGAAAAGGCAATGCCATAGACCATGGACTGAATGCATCAACTTGCTTTAACCACAAGACAACTACTATGGATCTCTCATGGTATGGACATAGTCTATGTTCAGCTCTTTCCTGATCCATCCCATCATCCATGTCAGTGAGAGGGAGCAGGTGATAATTTTTATTGTTATGGCTGGTGTCCGGTGCTTTGTGCATTACTTCTATTCTCCATTGATCCATCCTATCAGCCATGTCAGTGAGGGGATGTAGGTGATAATTAGAGATGAGTGATGTTCGAGGTTCGCCAATTTCATGTTCGAATGATTTTGGGGGGTGGTCGAGTCGTTCGACGAACTCGAACGATTTGCTATAAGTTCGGCAGTTCGAGTTACCATTCGATAACAGTTCGATCACCAAAAGCGTGGCTTTTCACAGTAAGTATGTGCGCACCTTTCGTATCTGGATGCGTCCTGCGTCCCCAGCACAATCCCTCTCTCTTTCCTACTCACAGATCACGGGCGTCTCGCTGCACGGCTGTCACAAATCTCCAGCGGCATTTGCTCTTTTGAAAATGGCTGCCGCTTCATTATTCAATTAGTTATTCCGTGCTTTCCCCGCCCACCGGCACCCATGATTGGTTGCAGTCAGACATACCCCCAAGATGAGTGACAGCTGTCTCACTGCAACCAATCAAAGCCGCCGGCGGGCGGGTCTATATCGTTCAGTAAAATAAATAAATAAAAAAAAAATGCGGTTCCCCCATATTTGATACCAGCCAGGATAAAGCCACATGGCTGAAGGCTGGTATTGTCAGGAGGGGAGTGCCACGTTATGGTGAGCCCACCACCCTAACAATATCACCCAGCAGCCGCCCGGAATTGCCGCATCCATTAGATGCGGCAGTCCCAGGACTCTACCCGGCTCATCCCGAATTGCCCTGGTGCGGTGGCAATCAGGGTAATAAGGAGTTAATCATGGCAGGCGTCTTCCCAAGACACCTTTCATGCTTAAACTGTAAGTGACAGTAAAAAAAACACACACAACGAAAAATCCTTTATTTGAAATAAAAGACAAAAAACACCTCATTTACCCCTTTATTAATCCCCAAAAAACAATCCAGGTCCGAAGTAATCAACACGACACTGTCAGCTCTGCTACATGAAGATGTAGGAGCACCGTAGAACACGATCGCTGTGTCCTCTCCATGCAGCAACTGACGTGAATCGCGCTGTCACTGGAGACGTCAAGATTACCAAATCTCCCTATGTTTATCATTAGAGCCAGTGGCTCAATGGATAGAGCTCTCGCCTCAGAAGCATTAGTTCATGAGTTCAAGTCCTGGCTGTCCTGGTAAATAATTTATTTTAAATTATAATTTTTATTTAATTATAATTTAATTTAATTATGCACTGAGGGGAGGATGATGGGCTTTGTAATGCCTGCGGTGATGATGGTGGTTGTAGTGCCTGCGTGTCTGCGGTGATGAGTGCGGTACTGCCGGTGTTTGCCCGCCCATCCGCCCATCCATCCGCCCATCCATCTATCCTTGCAGCTGAACAATCTGCTTCTAGATTCTCTACTGCAGTATAGAACCAAATCTGCCTATGTTTATCATTGGAGCCAGTAGCTCAATGGTTAGAGCTCTGGCCTAAGAAGCATTAGATCATGAGTTCAAGTCTCGGCCATCCAGGGAAATTTAATTTAATTATGCACTGAGGGGAGGAGCCGGACATCAGCTATGAGCCTATCGACACACCTCTAAAATCGGAGCAGTTCACGGAATGAGGCTGCATTGCTCTCCCTCTCTCTCCTCTTTTTTCTCTCTCTTTTCTCTATCTTCTCTCTCTCTTTTTTCTCTCTCTCTTTTTTCTCTCTCTCTCAGACCTGGCGATGATCAGCTGATGCGGTCACCTGACGGAATCAGCTGACACTATAAGTCGAGCGGTGAGGCCGGCTTTTTACCGCCCGGCCAGCTAAACTATCATTTTTTGGGGGGTTTTTTGCACTGATGCATCAGCTGATTGTATAAACGGCTTTTATACAGTCAGCTGCTGTGTCATGTAATTCAGGCCCTTGAACCTGACACATCATCTGATCGTTTTGCCTTTCAGCAAACCGATCAGATGATATTGGATCCGGATTGGACGGCGCGGGACCCTTGACCCAGGATTACTGCGTAAGGGGGTTCTTTATTTCAATTAGGATGGAGTCACTAATTGTGCTGTGTTTTATTTCTAATAAAAAAAAACACAACACACAGAAAAATATTTTTATCTGTACTAGAAATTCATGGTGGCCATGTCTAATATTGGCGTGATACCATGAATTTCGGGCTTAGGGCCAGTTGATAATATAAAGCTAGCCCTAACCCCATTATTACCCAGCGAGCCACCCGTCACCAGGGCAGCTGGAAGAGTTGGATACAGCGCCAGAAGATGGCGCTTCTATGAAAGTGCCATTTTCTGGGACGGCTGCGGACTGCAATTCACAGCAGGGGTGCCCAGAAAGCTTGGACACCCTGAGCTGTGGATTCCAATCACCAGCTGCCTAGTTGTACCTGGCTGGACACAAAAATTGGGCGAAGCCCACGTCATTTTTTTTTTAATTATTTCATGAAATAATTAAAAAAAAAAAAAGGGCTTCCCTATATTTTTGGTTCCCAGCCAGGTACAAATAGGCAGCTGGGGGTTGGGGGCAGCCCGTAGCTTCCTGCTGTACCTGGCTAGCATACAAAAACATGGTGAAGCCCATGTCCTTTTTTGGGGGGAAAAAAACTCCTGCATACAGTCCTGGATGGAGTATGCTGAGCCTTGTAGTTCTGCAGTTGCTGTCTGCTGCTTGTCTGTATGGAGTATAGCAGACATCAGCTGCAGAACTACAAGGGTCAGTATACTCCATCCAGGACTGTATGCAGGAGTTTTTTGCCCAGCAAAAAAATGACGTGGGCTTCGCCATATTTTTGTATGCTAGCCAGGTATAGCAGGCAGGTATGGCTTCCCCCAATCCCCAGCTGCCTATTTGTACCCGGCTGGGAACTAAAACAATAGGGAAGACCCTTTTTTAATTATTTCATGAATTTCATGAAATAATTAAAAAAAAAAAAAAAAATCGACATGCGCTTCGCCCCATTTTTGTGTCCAGCCAGGTACAACTAGGCAGCTGGGGATTGGAATCCACAACACAGGTTAGCCCGAGGTTTCTGGGCCCCTCTGCTGCAAATTGCAGTCCGCAGCCACCCCAGAAAATGGCGCTTTTATAGAAGCGCCATAATGTGGCGCTGTATCCAACTCTTCCAGCAGCTCTGAAGGCGGGTGGCTTGTTGGGTAATAATGAGTTAATACTAGCTTTGTTTTACTAGCTAGTATTAAGCCAGAGATTCTTAATGTCAGGCAAGTTTGACCCGGCCATTAAGAATCTCCAATAAAGGGTTAAAAAAAAAGACACCACACAGAAAAAATACTTTAATAGAAATAAATACAGAGACACACTTAGAGACTCCATGTTTATTACTCCCTCTCATCCCTCCACGATCCATGGTCTTCTGTCTTCTTTCTCCTTCAACCCATGCAGCTCTGCTACATCAGACAGCACAGCATGGGAGGAAGAATGCTGCTGCTCCCGTGCAGTCTATTCACTCAGTGAGTGAGCAGAAGCTGCGTGCTGTAAGCGGTGACGTCACCGCTTACAGGCGGGTTGTTATTTCAACGGTGATCTCCGTTATTCACCGGCTGTGGCATCCAGTGCTTGCATGTGGTTGACTCTGTAAAGAGCGCCCACATGCATGGACGGGGAAGCCGACCATGTGCCAGAGCATTTCACCGGTACACGGAGATGCTAGAATGATCACCGCGTACCGGAGCGATGCATTGACAGGACCTAGCATGACGCCTAGCCATGTGACCAGTCTGTAGCCAATGAGATAATAGACACGTGACTGGTCACATGCTATTTTGACGTCACGATAGGTCCTATCATCAGTGCTGGTTACCGGGAGGACGCAGTGATTATCGGAAGGAAAAGCGGCGGGAGACAGAGTGCAGGACGCGTCGCGGGGACCTGTAAGTGTAATGGCAATGTTTATTAACTGTATGTGTATATATATATATATATATATATATATATATATATATATATATATATATATGTATAATGTGTTTTTATGTGTTTGTGTTTGCCTCCCATTGTTTTCAATGGGGTTCGAGTGGTTCGACGAACCAAACCGAACTCGAACGCTAGGGGGGTGGCTCATCTCTAGTGATAATCTTCATTGTCGGGGCTGGTGTTCTGGTGCTTTGTGTATTACTTCTATCCATTGCAGATTGTGCTGGATGTGTGTGACACTGGGGGAGGGGTGTGATGGGTGTGGGTGGAGTTATAGGTCTCTACTCACTGCTGACTTGCAGCCCAGCATACAAAATGGTGGGAAATGTCATAAGAAGGGAGCAGAGGATTCTAAAGAGGAAGTGGTCGCTATGACAACAGAACTGGTGCTATGACACAGAACGTGAAGCAAAAAGGCATAAAACCAGGGGCGTAATAACCGGGCCCGGCAGGGTTAGGGGCGCGGCGCCTGCCTTCGAGAAAAACAGGCAGCTCCTCTCTGTGAGGAAAACTACATGAAACTGTATGGTGTTATTTAGGGGCATTATCGTTAAGCATTTATGGCAAAACTAGTAACTGAGTTAGGGCAGTGGACGACCTCTTTAATGATGACTCCATCACTATTAAATGTTTTCAGATATGAAGTGGGAAAGAGCATTGTCTTGGGAGAACGAGGCCACACGGGAAGCTGAGGTCTTTCATCAAAGTTAAAAGTTTCTGTTTCCACAATTAGCTGGGAACAGGTGGAAGTCCCAAAGCCAATTTTCACCACATTGGAAAGTTCAAATCTTGTTATGTCAGCAGACAGCAACATGACATGAAAGGCAATGCGCCCGACGCCATGACCGGCTCCGAGCATTACAGTCAAATCTTCGGTGACCTGATTCTATTAGTGTGATCTCCCCAGAGCAGGTGAATGAAATCCTATAGGATAATCCCCCAATTCCCCATCAGAGGGTTCACTTTTGCTATTTCTATGTAAAAAAAAGTGATTTTTTTTTTTTCCAGAGATTGTAAAGTAAGAAATACCATTTACATTCTCCACTTTCAAAAACTTAACAACGAGAACCTGCCGGATACTATTTTCCGACTCACTGCTCTGAGCATTGCAAATCCCATCTCATAAATGATTTCTAAATAATTAATACAAAATCTGTTCATCTCTCAAAAGCCGACACACACAAAACCTACAGTAAATATATTTTATTTTATGTTTAACAAAAGGCCGAGTTTTTGAAAAGCTTTTTAAAATACACCAAGGAATTTGTTAGGGGTGAACCCATCAAATTAGCATTCATCTTGACATTTTAGACTCTAATTTCAATATTGTAATAGGCTTCATTAGTAAGAAGTAGTGAAGTTATTGATGTAGATATAGAGTTCTTAAATTTTGATGGACTATGAACAAGAACCTGAAAGGTATCATGATTCTGATTGGTGGTGCTCTGCTCTCCTTGCAGAGCCGATGCATGGTTTTGCATTTTCTCCCGGTGGTCTGCTTGTTCCCGGTCTCGGACCCTGTTGAAGGGTCCTGTTTGTTGGAGCCTCGTTCCGGGTGATTTGTCTGCTTTATTTTGGAGCTACTTCACCCGAAACGCTGCCAGTGATAGTTCCTGTGTTGTAGCAGTTGTTTCTGGCTTCTGCAAGTGACCGTCTTGATATTGCCCAGCTACCTTAAGGCCCCGTCACACGCAGCGATATCGCTAGCGAGCGTACCCGCCCCCGTCGTTTGTGCGTCACAGGGAAATCGCTGCCCATGGTGCACAATGTCGTTAGGAGCCGTCACACGGGCTTACCTGCCTAGCGACGTCGCTGTGGCCGGCAAAACGCCTCCTTTCTAACGGCGACCATAAGAGCTTACACTCTACAGGAGAGAGAGAGGACCCCACTGACCACAAGAGCTTACACTCTACAGGAGAGAGAGAGAGAGAGAGAGAGAACCCCTCTGATCTTAAAAGCTTGCACTCTACTGGAGAGACAGAGGATCCCACTGACCATAAGACATTAAACTCTACAGGAGAGAGAGAGGACTCCACTGACCATTGGTGGTTACGCTGTACAGAAGAGAGGACCCCAGTGACAATAAGATATTACATTCTACATAAGAGAGGACCCTGCTGACCATAAGAGCTTACACTCTACTGGAAAAATAGAGGACCCCCACTGACCATTTGAGCTTACACTCTACAGGAGAAATAGAGTACCCTGCTGACTATAATATATTACACTCTACAGAAAAGAAGACCTCGCTGACCATAATGGCTTCTATTCTACATTAGAGAGAGAGGACCCTGCTGACCATAAGAGCATACACTGTACAGGTGAGAGAGAGGACCGTGCTGATTATAAGAGCTTACTCCCTACAGGAGAGAGAGGACTCTACTAATCATAAGACGTTACACTCTACAGGAGAGAGAGAGAGAGAGGACCCCACGATAATTAGAGCTTACATTCTACAGGAGAAAGAGGATCTGGTTTACTATAAGAGGACTGTAAGTGGACCATATATTGTTTTTGTACAGGCGTCCTCTTCTGTCTGTATCCGTTTTTGATCCGTTTTATGTCAACCATATCTGTGTAAAACAACTTTGAAACAACAACTGAAGGGAAAAAAAAAACTTGTATCACTTTTCACACTAAGGGCCCATTTTATGCTTAAACTTATGTTATGATCCAGTCCCAGGATGTGGCTTAGGGTAGTTTTTCTCAGGCTTATTCGCTCAATAATGATGGCTAACAATCACCAGTGGAAGTTCATTCATGTCTCTGTCAGGCCTCAGGACAGGAGCATGCACACATGGGCACTGTAAGATTTAGCTGAGGTGCCTGAACAATTTAGATACAGTAGCTTCTTTGTCTAAAGAATATTTCTCCTCTCACTTTAAAAGGGATCTGTCAATAAGATCAAACCCCCAAACTACATATATGGGGGATACCGGTCTTTGAAAGTAACATTCATGGACTCCTTTATATCTTCTACCTGTTGCTGCATTCCTGAGTAATATTTTGCAAATAAGGCGTTAAAGATTCTGGGTGTGACAGAGCACTTTCCAAGCCTCAGACCTCCAAGGTTATTTCCCCATTCAGTAACAACCTTTTTACCATGAATGCTCATTGTCTGATCTTTTCACGTGGTGCCTGGCGAAACACAGAGAGTGAGCTTACAATCCAGCTAAAAAGGCTGGTGCTGAACATTAAAACAAGCTCAGTCAGTAAAGGCTTAAGGGCTCTGTCACACCCAAAGCACGTAACGCCTCATTTGCAAATGAACTAAAACTCTAATTGCTCAGTAATGCAGCAACAGGTAGAAAACATAAAGGTATCAATGGACTTAGCTTTCAAAAGACCTGAATGCCTATAAATGTGTTTTGGGGCATTGATCTGTCATGCTTGCGAAGTGCGACGAGCGTGGCATGTGCGTTCAGAACTACGGGCATTTGATGCACAACAAAAAAACACAACAAATAAAGGGAACACTGGAGAACAGAAAACAACAGAGGGCCCTAAAGGTAGTGAGAGAGGTAGATGGGACACCTTCTATCCTCACCTGCAACTGACCCTACTCTCCACGCCAGTCCCTATACAGCCTCCGCAACTGTCGCTGAGCAGGAATCTGAGACATTCAGAAGCCCTGTAGTTCCCCTGGCTAGTGATAGGCAGGTAAGGTTCACTAGACCCACCGCTGCACTAATAAGACACAAGGGAAGGAAAGAGAAACCGGGGAAACAGCAACGAAGAAAGGGTAAAGCCTGAGTTCAGGAGGAGCTCCACAGCAGGACCTTCCACCAAGGCGGTCAGAGAATAATGAAGAATTTGTATCTTCAGCAAGGATTGCTGGGAAACACCACTACTTTAATCTGAAGAGGTGTGGCTATAAAGCAGCTCCAGGTGAAACACTCAGCTAGGAACTGCTGGACAACAAAACTGACATTAACTCATTAGGCACTGAAATAAATTAAACCTTGTTTAAAATGTAGAGTCCCAGATGGAAGGGAGGGATTCCAACCCTGAATCTGTCAGTAGTCTCCAAAAATAGAGAGTCAACTGGGGCATGATCTTATTGACAGATCCCTTTTAAATTTCCATTGAATGTTCATATGTTTTCAATGGGGAAAATAGAGAAAAAAAGCTCAATCCTTCTCTTTACAGACAACATCTGCCCTGGGATAATTTGAAGCCCCCTACACACAATATGTGGCCATTCAGTCCTTCTTAAATTAGTGAATTTGGCCAAATGTAACTTAATGTGTACAGTAGGCAAGGAGTTTAGTGTGTGCTGCCAGGAGGCGAAGGGGGCTGATTTTGAGGATGAAACAAGTAGAATAGAGGAACAACACAAAAAGGGGAAAATGGAGAAACATAAAAACTTACTAAAAACGTTATAATTCGCCTACATCACTATGCAGGAATGTTTCTGGATTTTTTTAATCTAATGCAAATTCCTTTAGTTATCTTCATTTGCAACTCAACAAAATACCGCTTACTGCTATTATGTATATATTTTCTATATTTTATACTTTATATTTTACTGGAACTGTCATCAGGCTCTGGTGCTTTGTCATTGAATAATTACATATGTTTTGTCTGTTCAGGGAAATATCATTGTCCTTACTGTTCTGTAAAAATGCAATATCACAAAAATGAGGAAGACCGTACTCCCATTAGTCGCTGTACACAATGATGTCTATTCATGCTTAGCACTGGGCTTATTGTAAGGACAAGCGTTGGAGGAAAAAGCTTATGTAACTAGTTTTATATCATTGTAATTACTATTCATATTATACTCCTGCGGCTGAAATGACAGATTCCGACACTATTGTACTGCGTCTGTATTTATATCTTTTACAAAAAAAAGTTCAGTCATTCTGTTAATACATTGTGTTACTTATCTCATCCCAGGCGGAGTTCAATATGATAGATCAGAGGATCGCATGTTTGAGTCCTCTACTGCTTAAAAAAGTAGCAAAAAAATGTGGTTAGCACTGCAGTCTTGTGGTGGCTCAGTGGTTAGCACTGCAGTCTTGCAGCGCTGGGGTCCTGGGTTCAAATCCCACCAAGGTTAACATCTGCCAGGAGTTTGTATGTTCTCCCCGTGTTTGTGTGGGTTTTCTCTGTTTTTTTTTCCACACTCCGAAGACATATTGATAAGAAATATAGATTGTGAGCCCCAATGGGGGCAGTGATGATGACAGTGGGATTTATAGCGCTATATAAGAGCATACAATCTATTATATAAAGCTGAGTGTATGTATGTGTGAATGTATGTGTGTACGTATGTGTGAACGTATGTGTGTCTATGTATGTATGTCTATGTATGTATTTCTGTATGTATGTGTGTATATGTGTGTGTATGTATGTATGTATGTCTATGTATGTATGTGTGTCTATGTATGTATGTGTGGCTATGTATGTATGTGTGTCTATGTATGTATGTGTGTCTATGTATGTATTTCTGTATGTGTGTGTGTATATGTGTGTGTGTGTATATGTGTGTGTATGTATGTGTGTGTATATGTGTGTGTATGTATGTATGTGTGTCTATGTATGTATGTGTGTCTATGTATGTATTTCTGTATGTATGTGTGTGTGTATATGTGTTAGGGCCAGATGGACGGGTAGACCCTGGAGGTGGATCCACTGGGCCGAACTCCCGGATGAGGGACAGGAGTCCGGTAGCCGGAGCACTGTAGGTAGCAGGACAGTCCGTGCACTGGGAGAAAATGGAGAAGTCCCTGGGACCACGAGGTCACTGATGGTGGTCCGGGTGACGGAGCTCAGGTTCGGAAGCCGTGATGGTGTCAGGCGGGGTCCGGAACCGTTGGAGCGAGATGACGGGTCACCGCAGGGATCCGAGATGGTACGGACTGTCAGGATGGCAGATGGACAGCGTTCGGGGTTCGAGGTACCGCAGAACCGGATGGCGATGCAGGATCGGCTCTAGAAGATACAGAGGTAAGTATCTCACAAAACACAAGGAGACCTGACTCCTAGCTTGGGAAAACACGAAGAACAGGCCCCGCTCCCTTGGACATTAACCCCCTATATACCCTGTGCCTATGTGCATCATTTCCTGTAATTTGACACTGGCCCTTTAAGAAAGGGTCAGTGACCGCGCGCGCGCCCTAATGCGCGTGCGCGCGGCGCGGGTGCCAGAAGCCAGGGAAGGAAGCTGAGAGGAGGACGCAGGGGAGCCGGCCAGGACCTGGGAAGCCGTCGGGCGCCGGGAGCGGAGACCAGGGGGCCTGGGAAGGACGGGCACCGGAGGTTGGAGAGCGGGGAGCAGGGCAGGTGAGCCGGGGAGCGGAGCTGAGGACCCGGGGAGCGGAGCAGAGGACCCGGGGAGGGGAGCCGAGGACCCGGGGAGCGTGACAATATGTGTGTCTATGTATGTATGTGTGTCTATATATGTACTTCTGTATGTATGTGTGTGTGTGTGTATATGTCTATGTATGTATGTATGTATGTATGTGTATGTATATATGTGTGTGTGTACTACGTCCGCTAAAGCAGAGGTTCCCAACTCCAGTCCTCAAAGCACACCAACAGTGCATGTTTTCAGGATTTATTTAGCATTGCATGGGTGTTGGATTCAGCACCTTTGCAGGTGATTAAATTATCACCTGTGCAATACTAAGGAAATCCTGAAAACCTGCACTGTTGGTGTGCCTTGAGGACTGGAGTTGGGAACCTCTGCGCTAAAGGAATCCGCACCATCGCATTTACAATCATGAAATTTTGCACAGACGCCTCATGTGACTCAGGGAACGTCATAGACTATGTTTTGAGGGGAAAATTTAACACCACACTTTACAGTTATTCACCAAAAAACCTGCTTACATTAAAGTCAATGGAGCTGGAAGCTACAGGTCATTAATAGGAGCTGTGATTGGTTGCTATAGGAAACGAAGGACATTCTTAGTATAAGAAGCTTATGTGTGAGGTAATATGATATTTTGGTGCCACTGAGACTTCAGTCGCCACAGGGTACTGCACCTCACCAGAAGTGTAGTATTCATCCCAGGTACGGAGGAGGTCTTTACCGGTACACACCACAATTCACCAAAACACACAGTCAGTTGCCCTTCTACCGGGACTGCATTAGGGTAGGGTCATTTGGAAGGTCACCATAAAGTATGGGACCTCCCACCCACTAGTTCAGCAACCTGGGGGGGGGTGGAGCTACACAATGGGGAGCAAAGCGACACACACACAAACGGACAGTTAGTCAGTGACGAGGAACAAGTGAGACATGGGGAGAACACGATTGCTGAGGAGAGAGCTGCGCCATAGCTCCCTCAGGACCGAGCGCACAGAACAGGGTGCGGAGCCCTAGGCTGGTAGGTACTGCACGTCCCACCAGCAGAATCCGCTGGCCAGAGGATTTCAAGTCTTCTGGCCCACACGAAGCGCCCGGGGCACAGCAGCATATAGAGCCAGGAGTCGTGATACAAGAGCGGCACCAGTAAAGGATTCACGCTGCCGGCCAATATGGGCCAGGAACGGAGCCAATCCAAGGACTTGGGTCCCAGTGTGGCTTCAAGCCACAAGGACTCACACTCACAGGGACTCATACCACACAGCACAAGTAGGAAGGACTCACAGAAAGAAACACTGGTTCTGGCCTCCAAACTATCTGGGATCGGCTGGAGCCCATGTCCGGCAGTCTCAAAGGTGATGACATCTCAGTGAGTAAAGAACTTTGACTACAACCCCTATGCCACTCCCTTTCTTCACCGACTCCAACCCAGCGCTTCGCTGAAAGATTACTACTACTCCCAACCTCCCTGTGGGCCTGAGCTCTGTCTGTGGAGAGCTGTGCCAACCTAGCTGCACTACCATTTGACCTCAGAGGAAACCTCTTGCAGCGGCGGCTCCTATTTTAGCCGCACACCACAGGTGGCGTCACGAATAAATACTATCCCCATCATCATCCCCATTTCTTGACACCGCCGGGGTCACGGAACCGGGCCTAGCTGCTGTAACATCCAACCTCCCTACACTGGCCGGGGACAAGTAACCCCCCAGACCCTGTGGTTGTGTCAATATCATTAAAGACAGGCACACACAGAGACAGAGACACACACAGACACACAAAGACAGAGACACACAGACAGACACACACAGGGACACACACAAAGACACAGACACACACAAAGAAACACACAGAGTGATACAGAGACAGAAACACAGAGACAGAACACACAGAGACAAAGACATACAGAGACACAGACACACACAGACACATACAGAGACAGAGACACACAGAAACAGAGACACAGACACATAGAGACACACAAAGACACACAAAGACAGAGACACAGACACACAGAGACACACAAAGATAGAGACACACAGAGACACACACAGAAGCACACACAGGAGACAGACACAAAGAGACAGAGACAGACATAGAGACAGAGAGACAAACAGAGACACGGACACACAGACACAGACACCCAGAGACAGACAAAGAGACACAGATATAGAGACAAACAGAGACAGACAGAGACACACACAAAGACAGAGACACAAAGAGACAGACACACACAGACACACACACACACACACACACACACACACACAGAGAGAGGCTCACACAGAGAAACACACACACACACACACACACACACACACACACACAGACACACAGAAACACAGAGATTCACAGAGACACATACACAGAGACACACAGAGACAGAAATACAGACACAGAGAGAGAGAAAGGCAGGCAGAGACAGAGAGGGAGACAGACACACAGACAGAGGGGTTCACAGACAGACAGAGAGACACTTAACAACTATCCCAGGCAGCGCTGGGTACTACGGCTAGTAAATAAATATAAACCCGACAAATTTGGAGCTGCTGAAGGGAAGAGTGGGCAAAGATTGCCAATTCCAGATGTGCCACAGTTTATGCTGTCAAAAATTCAAAGGCTACACCAACAAATTATTAGTTTAAGGGTGTGTATATTTAAGCAACCATATTATTTAAGTTTGTTTTATAATTTTTCCTTTCAAAAAGATTTCAGTTTATTTTTCAAATGAATTATACAGATGATGGTGGCATTAAAGTTGGAAAAAGTTGTGAAATGATTCTTCTTGGCATGATTTTTTTTTTCTACATGACAAAAACCTGACATTTTAAGATTGGTGTGCAGACTTTACATCCACTGCAGGTTAACGAATGTAAACGAACATACAGCAACAGTGGGCAGTGTGAGCGTAGGATGTGCAGCATTTAAAGTAGACAATTACAAGAGGTATTCAAAAAAAAAATTAAAATACATCTATTATAATTAAAGGCAAAAAAACAAACAAACATTTCCAAAATATGATCAAACCCGGAAATCTAGGTAGGATCATGTCCCCAAAACAAACACTTGCAACTGGCCGCTGTATTCAGGTGGCGTGTATACATGTCTAGTATTGGAGCTACAGCCGTTTCTTGCCGCCATATACGAGAAGGTGCTAATAAATGTTTGTGATCTTTTTTTGTTTCTATGGTAACGAATGTTACATCACATGAAAGCCTTATGTGTCTAATATACAGTGCATAATAGGAGGTAATCTGAGCTCAACTGCGTGTACTCTGGTGCTCAGGGGAAAAAGGCAATCCAATATACAATAGTAAACCCTGGCACACAGTTCAAGGAAAAAATGGATCAGTCAATGGGTTTGTTGTATGCTCGTGATTTGTTCAAAATTGTACACCATGTGCAGAAATTTTAGGCAAGTTTTATTTTAGAGGATTTTTTTAATTATTGATCAACAACTATGTTCTCAATCAACCCAAAAGACTCATAAATATCAAAGCTTAATATTTTTGGAAGTTGGAGTGGGTTTTTTTTTTTTTAGATTTGGCTATCTTAGGAGGATATCTGTTTGTGCAGGTAACTATTACTGTGCAGAATTATTCGGCAACTTAATACAAAGCAAATATATTCCCATCTCACTTGTTTATTTTCACCAGGTAAACGAATATAACTGCACAACATTTAGAAATAAACATTTCTGACATGCAAAAACAAAACCCCAAAAAATTAGGGACCAATATAGCCACCTTTCTTTATGATGACACTCAAAAGCCTACCATCCATAGATTCTGTCAGTTGGTTCATCTGTTTACAATCAACATTGCGTGCAGCAGCCACCACAGCCTCCAGACACTGTTCCGAGAGGTGTACTGTTTTCCCTCCCTGTAGATCTTACATTTTATGAGGGACCATAGGTTCTCTATGGGGTTCAGATCAGGTGAACAAGGGGGCCATGTCATTATTTTTCATCTTTTAGACCTTTACTGGCGAGCCACGCTGTGGAGTAGTTGGATGCATGTGATGGAGCATTGTCCTGCATGGAAATCATATTTTCCTTGAATGATACCGACTTCTTTCTGTACCACTGCTTGAAGAAGTTGTCTTCCAGAGCTGGCAGTAGGTCTGGGAGTTGAGCTTCATTCCATCCTCAACCCGAAAAGGTCCCACAAGTTCATCTTTGATGATACCAGCCCATACCAGTACCCCACCTCCACCTTGCTGGCATCTGAGTCGGAGTGGAGCTCTCTGCCCTTTACTGATCCAGCTTCTGGCCCATCAAGAGTCACTCTCATTTCATCAGTCCATAAAACGTTTGAAAAATCAGTCTTAAGATATTTTTTGGCCCAGTCTTGATGTTTTATCTTATGTTTCTTGTTCAAAGGTGGTCGTTTTTCAGCCTTCCTTACCATGGCCATGTCCCTGAGTATGGCACACCTTGTGCTTTTTGATACTCCAGTAACGTTGCAGCTCTGAAATATGGCCATACTGGTGGCAAATGGCATCTTGGCAGCTTCACGCTTGATTTTTCTCAATTCATGGGCAGTTATTTTGCACCTTTTTTGCCCAACACGCTTCTTGCAACCCTGTTGGCTTTTTGCCATGAAACGCTTGATGGTTCGGTGATCACGCTTCAAATGTTTGGCAATTTCAAGACTGCTGCATCCCTCTGCAAGACATCTCACAAGTTTGGACTTTTCAGTGCCCGTCAAATCTCTCTTCTGACCTATTTTGCCAAAGGAAAGGAAGTTGCCTAATAATTAAGCACACCTTATATAGGGTGTTGAAGTCATTACACCGCACCCCTCCTCATTACAGACATGCACATCACCTGATTTACTTAATTGGTAGTTGGCTCTCAGCCTATACAGCTCGGAGTAGGACAACATGTATAAAAAGTATAATGTGATCAAAATACTCATTTGCCTAATAATTCTGCACACAGTGTAGAGGTGACAACCAGTGTGTAACAATTCACATTGAACGGTTCTGTCCAACGCTTTGGCTCATAATACAGCCTTCATCAGGGACACAATAACACTAAATAAAACAGGGTATAACAAAGAGATTACAATTTCATCATGACATAAAATAAGAACATACAATTATGACCTGCAAGATAAGTAGATAACAAGGAGAGAGATACATAACAAGAGAACAAGAGAGAATAGACATAACCGTATAGGAAGTGTGGGAACAAGGTCCTGTTCACACATGTATTGAGTAAAAGTTGGTCTAAAGAAAAATAGTACAGACTATAGTATACGTGGTAATTATAATTAGTGACGAAAATAGAAGGATTATATAATTTACATGTCACGTTCTTATATTAAGAATGGATGGGACACCTTGGTATGGGTGGAAAATAGTAGGAAATGGAAAAAATTCCCACTGGAAACAAGGTAAATGAAACCAAGTTATTGCAAGGTAATTAAAGAAAGCCATACTGGAATATAGCGAAAGCGGAAAAATGGTTGTACATACCAGTATATAATGCCATGTTATATGAATGACTAAAGCTCACATGTAGTATGATAGAGTAAAGTCACAACAGTGTAGGTGGGCTGAAAGTAAAGTTGTGAAATACAATGGGATCAAAAATAATGATAAGTGTGACTTCCAATATGGATTATATTGAAAATAACATACCAATGTGGTAGAAAGTAGGATCTCACCATGCGGCAGTCAGTAATAGGTATTCAAGTAATAACCATTTATATAGAGGTATAAGACCCAGGGAGCTTGAAATGGCAAATTAAAAAAGAGAAGGATCATACTGTGATATAAGGAGTCCTACTATATCAGTGTATAATGTATAAGACGAAACATACCTAAGCTGACAATGTAATGGCAAGGGTACCAGGAGAATGCCTGAAATATTGTTAAAGCAGCCTGTAAACGTAAAATATAGCAGAGAAAAGATACAAGAATAGTTTAGTGAGGTCTTACCTATCGCCAAAGAGGTATGGAGGATGAGGGAGCCCAAGAACGGGGTGAGTGAATGGCGGTTATATGCTAGTGATCGGTGGCATGTATTCAATTTCCGGGTATAGGAGCGCTGGGAAATGGTGACGTGTCGCTGATTGCACTGCTATGGGATCCAATATGGCACCCCCACATGCCAATATTTTCATGGCGTGGTTCGAGGCACGGCATATTTATAATACCCCCTTTTTCCAGACACACGTTCTGACGTGGAAGAGATATATCGATGACGTGTTTGTCATATAGCAGGGTGGGACCACTACCTTGAATGACTTCCTAGACTTTCTCAATTTCTGCATCCCAAACGTGACCTTTACTCTTCATCAAGACCCCACATCCATTCATTTTTGGATACCACTGTTACACTTGACAATACTGGTAATTGTCTACTGATCTATACATCAAAAGTACTGATAAAAATAGCCTTCTACATTACACCAGCTGCCACCCCAAGCATGTAAAAAAACTCACTACCACTCTCTCAACATCATAAAATTACTCGTATCATCTCTGATCCATCCACCCAGATGGTCAGCCATGATGAAATGAGCCACAAGTTCCAGGACAGAGGCTATCCCCTACGCATCTCCAGACATACTCTGTCACGGAATACACACACTACCAATATGGCCTCGAGAGCCCCTTTTGTTTCAACCTACCATCCCTTTAACAAATCTATCAGGGATATTGTACGTAAACATTGGCCTCTTCTGTCCCAATCTTATCCTTCTAAACCTGCGTTCAACTGTCCCCCTCTCTTTTGCCACAAGAGACCTCAAAACTTGAGGGATCATCTTGATAGGGCAGACATCGGGTCAGCTAAACCCTCTTCACGTCAACTCACTCTTACTTCAACACATAGGGGTACTTTTCCTTGCTTGGGGTGCACCCTGTGCTCCAATGTCACTAAGGGTGATTCATTTACACACCCTCATACTGGTCAACAGTTTATGATTAAAGGTTTTTATACCTGTGAGTCCTCTTTCGTTATCTATCTTATCAAGTGTCCGTGCGGTCTCGGGTATGTTGAGGAGACCACCCAGCATATCAGAAACCGCATCAGTAAACACAAATCCACCATCCAATGTGAACAAACACTTCTACCCATACCTTTCCATTTCATTTCCCACAATCACTCCATAGCCCAGTTACGGTTTCAAGTTCTTGAACATGTTCCCCCTAACAGAAGGGGAGGCAATAGAATCCATAGGCTAAAATTACCTGAAGCCTACTGGATTCATACACTGAAAACCTTGGAACCTTTAGGTCTCAATAGGGAATATGAGGTAATTTGCTAAAACTATATTATTAATTATCTCCCATGTTATATTCCACGGGGGGGGCCCTAATTTTGTGACACCCTTCTGTACTGACTTTATGGTACCTTTTAGTGCCTATCACTAATTTTTTTAACAGTCCATGCGACTGATATACTCTTCTAATTTACCATCATCGATGTACCTGTATATTCATGTTATGTATAACACATTGTTTCCCTTTTGTCACATTATATTTTTCCCCATTTCTTCCTTATCGTTTTTTGTATTATTATCACTATTATCATTCTGATGAATATAATTATTGTGTCGAATATTATGATTGACTTTTATTTCATGATTTTAATTTTCCTTTTCCTCCAGATGTCCTAGAACACCTTCCACTGGCTTCCATAGCATGCACTCAGTCCTCCTCACATGTGCACGCTCCACCACCGTCTGTTACAATTGATCATGGACACCACGGCACTGAATAATACCAGAGTAGCGCCCCCGCGTGATTCTCTTTCACTTCCTTGCGTACATTGCATGCCACTCGCCTGCATTCCAACTACAGGAAGGCAGTGCAAGCACAGCGCAATGCGCATGCGCGACACGTCACCATTTCCCAGCGCTCCCATACCCGGAAATTGAATACATGCCACCGATCACCAGCATATAACCGCCATTCCCTCACCCCGTTCTTGGGCTCCCTCATCCTACATACCTCTTTGGCGATAGGTAAGACCTCACTAAACTATTCTTGTATCTTTACACGCTGCTTTAACAATATTTCAGGCATTCTCCTGGTACCCTTGCCATTTCATTGTCAGCCTTAGGTATGTTTCATCTTATACCTTATACACTGATATAATAGGACTCGCTATATTCCAGTATGGCTTTCTTTAATTACCTTGCAATAACTTGGTTTAATTTACCTTGTTTCCAGTGGGAATTTTTTCCCTTTCCTACTATTTTCCACCCATACCAAGGTGTCCCATCCATTCTTATAATGAGAACATGACATGTAAGTTACATAATCCTTCTATTTTCGTCACTAATTATAATTACCACGTATACTTAGTCTGTACTATTTTTCTTTAGACCAACTTTTACTCAATACATGTGTGAACAGGACCTTGTTCCCACACTTCCTATACGGGTATGTCTATTCTCTCTTGTTATCCTCACCCCATCTCTCTTCAATTCATCAACATGTCATTTTTCTTAGCTATAAACACAAAGCCTTTTTGATATTCGTCTCATTTTTTACTGTATACACATATATATATACGTACTTAGTAAACACATATTGTTATGCATCTCCCTCCTTGTTATCCACTTACCTTGCAGGTCATATTTGTATGTTCTTATTTCATGTCTTGATGAGATTGTAATCCTTCTGTTATACCCTGTATTATTTAGTGTTATTGTGACCCTGATGAAGGCTCTATTATGAGCCGAAGCGTTGGACAGAACCGTTCAATGTGAATTGTTACACACTGGTTGTCACCTCTACAATTTTGAATAAATCACGAGCATACAACAAACCCATTGACTGATCCATTTTTTCCTTGAACTGTGTGCCATTGTTTACTAGACTATACAGTATGTTTTCACAATTTTCTGTTTGTTGTTTATGGCAACAGTGTTCTACCCATGCTAGAAAACTGATAAGAACTTCCTGGATTGATTGGTCACTATGGATGAGACCTGGATTTATTTGTATGCCCCTGAAAACAAGGATCAGTCAAAATAGTGGAGGCACAGCGGTTCTCCTCATCTAAAGAAGTTCAGGGTGTAAAAATCAGCCACTAAGGTGATGGCGTCTGTGTACTGGGATAAAGAGGGAGTGCTGCTAGTGGACTACCTTCAAAAGGGTTCTACCATCAATGCAAGGTATTACATTGAACTTTTGGACCAATTTAAGGCAGCTCTGAAGGCCAAAAGGTGTGGGAAGCTGTCCAAAGGAATCTGTTTCCTGCAAGACAACGCCTCCGCTCACACTGCACAAGAGACCACGGCAAAACAGGCAGAGCTGAGCGTCCAGCTGGTTGGCCACCCACCTTATTAAGCAGATCTAGCTCCCTCCGACTATCATCTGTTTCCAAACCTGAAGAAACAGCTCAAGGGTACCAAATTTCACACCATTTCTGATGCCATGGCTGCTATGGATGTGTGTCGCCCTGGGCAAGCCAGGGGACACAGGTCACACACCACCACACCCCACACTCCAGGTAGGCACATCACAGCTAACCTACAAATCCTTGTTGCCTTCCTCCAGGAGTCTGATGATGCACACCAGGGGGTGGGCCAGGCGGTTGGCTCCGCCCACCGAGGAGCTCACAACTCTGGAGGCAGGAAGTAACCAGGCAGTTGAGTCCAGGAGGAGGAAGTGGAAGCAGATAGCTCAGGGACGAGCTTGAGTAAACAACAGAGTTCAGCTCAGGGAGGAGAGGAGTTAAGAAAGTGAAAGTGAAAGTAGTAAAGGAGGAAAGCGAGTGAAGTAACAGAAGAGAAAGACAGCCTGAAGGGTCCAGCTTTGTGAGGGCCAGAACAGCAAGGTCAGCAACGGCGGTGACTGTCTGGAGGGGGGACCGTTTGGAAGTTCCTGGAAGGACCCCGTTGGCTGTGTGCCCGGTGGTCTGGAGCAGTGTTCCGAAGGACAGTCAGCACCAGGGCAGGGGCCTCTCGGACCCCGGCAAGGCTAGGAGTCGCCAGATTTGCCAAATCCGTCAGTGACGGGGACGCAGCTCCCCCAACAACCAAGTCCCGAGTGAAGGCAACAGCCCAACCTGAACCGGGGAGACACCGCCACCGCCAGGGCACCAGTTTCCCCAGGGCCAGCGCCTGCGGGCAAAGTGTAGAGCTCCTCCGGCCCAGATTGCAGCCGGGGAGCGGGTAACCGGAGGGAATCCACCACTACCATCAGTCAACACAGGTGCAAGGAAGAGGGACATCACCGTCACCTACCGGGAGTGCAGGTGCAGCCGTCTGTGGGACCGTCCTACCAGCCGTTGGTTTACCGTACAAACTGTGTCCGTGTGTCAGGCTGAGTGAGTACCATAGTGCCGCAAGGCACAGCGCTGCCCCCGCGTCCCTGCGCCCTCCAGGCCCTACACTTTACATCTCATCACCGGGCCCCGGGATCACCAACCCCTACCCACGGAGGGGCAACACAACACCTGGCTGCTCCGCATCACCATCCCCGGGACCCCCACACTGAGCAGCGGTGGTGCAATCACCACAACCGTGGGTGGCGTCACGAACTATAACAATCCCCACACCCAACAAACACCCCCTTTCACTCACGGGCGAGGAGTGTCGCTCGAGAAACCCCGGGATCCGGCCCACAGCTCGAGCCACCAGGAGCAGCTGCCGGACCCGAGCAGAAGGGGTGAGCGCGGTGTGCTGACACCCTCCTCCCCGCCCGCGACAGATGCCTGGTTTGAGGCGCAACCAAAATCCTTCTTTTTGCTAGGCTAACAGAACTTGGAATATTGATGTGAGAAGTGTGTTGACATAAGTGGAGAGTATGTGGAAGAAATGTAAAGTTTCATCATTTTATTTTGTTTCTTTCTGGGTAAAGCAAAAGACTTATCAGCAGACCCTCGTTCATCCTCACGCCGAACCATCCCTCAGCAACGCCATCCCGACAAGGTCAGAACGGAGACAGATTCATTCTCTTACAATGTAAAGCTGGTGAAGGTTTCACAACTCAGGCATGATAAATGGCTTCGAGTTCGACAACCCTCAATTGATTCTCTGTGAACTCCCCGTTTGGATTCCGCTCTGTCCTTCCTATGTGTCCGGCCATCTGCATGATTTCATCCCTCACTACGGCCTCATTGCTGACCTCAGTAAAACATATGTCCCAATACAAATGGTGATTTTTTTTAATTATCTTCCATTTAAGTTTCTTAATGGCATCTCGAGTGTCAGTGTTCCCGGTTTAGTTGAGAATAGATGGAATTCTGTCATCTGATTAACCCTTACAGGTAAAGAATCATTCTAAAATATCCTATTGTTTCATTTTTAAATCAGATAACTCTTTTATTGAATATTTTATAAGAAAGTAGAACTAACCACCCAACACCCTCTCCACCCTCTATTGTCCATATACTGCTGTATACAAAGAGTGTAAAAGGCAATACGAATAAACACATTTTCATTCTGTCAACATAAAAGCTTACATTTTTTAGATATATACAATGAGCAAAAATATAAACGCAACACTTTTGTTTTTTCTCGCATTTTTCATGAGCTGAACTCAAAGATCTAAGACTTTTTCTATGTACATAAAAAACCTTTTCTCTCAAATATTGTTCACAACTTTATCTATATCTGCATTAGTGAGAATTTCTCCTTTGCTGAGATAATCCATCCACCTCACAAGTGTGACATATTCAGAATCTGATTAGACAGCATGATTATTAAACAGGTGTGCCTTAGGCTGGCCAACATGATTAGTGCACAGGTGTGCCTTAGGCTGGCCATTCTAAAATGTGCAGTTTTATCACACAGCACAATGCCACAGAGGTCACAAGTTTTGAGGGAGCGTGTAGTTGGCTGCTGACTGCAGGAATGTCCACCTGAGTTGTTGCCCATGAATTACATGTTCATTTCTCTACCATAAGGCATTTTAGAGAATTGGGCAGTTTATTCAACTGACCTCACAACCACAGACCGCGTGTAACCGCACCAGCCCAGGACCTCCACATCCAGCATCTTCACCTCCAGGATCATCTGACACCGGCCACACGGACAGCTGCTGCAACAGTCAGTGCATAACCAAAGAATTTCTGCATAAACTGTCAGAAACCATCTCAGGGAAGCTCACCTGCTGCTCGTCGTCCTCATAGGGGTCTCCACCTGACTGCAGGTCATCGTCGTAACTGAGTTGAGTGGGTAAATGCTCACATTTGATGGCGTCTGGCACATTGGAGAGATGTTCTCTTCATGGAGGAGTCCCAGTTTTCACTGTACAGGGCAGATGGCAGACTGTGTGTATGATGTCATGTGGGTGAGGGTTTGCTGATGTCAATGTTGTGAATGGAGTGGCCCATGGTGGTGGGGTTATGGTATGGGCAGGTGTATGTTATGGACAATGAACACCATTGCCTTTTATTGATGCTATTTTGAATCCACAGAGATATCGTGACAAGATCCTGAGGCCATTGTTGTGCCCCATCCACCATCACCACCTCATATTGCAGCTGATAATGCACGGCCCCATGGTGAAATGATCTGTACACAAATCCTGGAAGCTGAAAACATCCCAGTTCTTGCATTGCCACATACTCACCGGACAGGTCACCCATTCAGCATGTTTGGGAGGCTCTGGCTTGGCATATATGACAGTGTGTTAAGGTTCCTGTTTATATCCAGCAACTTCAAAGCCATTGAAGAGGAGCGGACCAACTTTCCATAGGCCACAATCAACAACCTGATCAACTCCATGCGAAGGAGATGTGTTCCACTACGTGAGGCAAATGTCGGTAACACCAGATACTGAATGGTTTTCTGACACTGACACCTCCCCCCAGATTTTTAAATTCTGTAAAACTGCACATTTTAGAGTGACCTTTTATTGTGGCCAGCTAAAGGCACACCTGTTTAATAATCATTCTGTCTACTGAATATCTTGATATGCCGCACCTGTGAGGTGGATGGATTATTTCCGCAAAGGAGCAGTGATCACTAACACTGATTTACATAAATTTGTGAACAATTACATAGCTATTGATGAGTTTTATGAGGCATCTTCCCCGCTCCAACCTCTCATGTGTTGTAGTTGGAAAGAAATATTACTCAAAAAGTGATCTGTTATAGCTAGTCCTCCATTAATCTTAAGTTTATGTAGGATTTGTAATTTGATCCTAGAACCCCTTATTACACTGATTTCCACCGCACCAGGGAAATCTGGATGAGCAGGTAAAGTTGTGAGATTGTCGCATCTAATGGATGTGACAATCCTGGGTGGCTGCAGGCTGCGATTTTTAAGTTGGGGGGCCCAATAACAATGGGTTTTCACAGCCAGAGAATACCAGCCTCTAACTGTCGGCTTTATCATGGCTTTATCATGGCTGGGTATCATAATTGATAACGAGATGTCGTTGGGGTCACGGAATTCGTGACGCACATCCAGCCTCATTAGCGACGTTGTTGCGTGGGAAACGTACGAACGACCGCTAACGATCAAAATTACTCACCTAATCGTTGATCGTTGACACGTCATTCTAATCCCAAATATCGTTGCTGTTGCAGGACGCAGGTTGTTCGTCGTTTCTGAGGCAGCACACATCGCTACGTGTGACACCCCAGGAACGAGGAACAACACCGTACCTGCGTCCTCCGGCAACGAGGTGGGCGTGTCTTTCTTTTGGCTGCTCTCCGCCCCTCCGCTTCTATTGGATGGCTGCCGTGTGACGTCGCTGTGACGCCGCACAAACCGACCCCTTAGAAAGGAGGCGGTTCGCTGCCTACAGCGATGTCGCTAGGCAGGTGAGTGTGATGGGGACTAACGATATTGTGCGCCACGGGCAGCGATTTGCCCGTGACGCACAACCGACGGGGCGGGTGTAATCAGCAGCGACATTGCTAGCGATGACGCTGCGTGTAAAGTGGATTTTAGTCTGACAGGCAACCTGAGGCTTCTGAATTGTTCAGCCAGAGCTGGGCGTCAGCTGGTTTAGCTCCACAAGTCTTCAGCTCTGCAGGAGTTTATTCCTGCAGACTGCTGAGTAGGACCTAAGTGCTCAGGTTGCTGATTTCCAAGTGTAGCTGTCGCTTCCCTATTAAAGGCACTGCCTCCTTCCAGGAAGTGCCGATGATAGTTTCAGTTTTTACTCTAGCGATCCTGGTCTTGGTGATTTTCCTCTTTATGGTGATCTGTGCTGCGCTTCTGAGTAGTGTGAACATTCTCCTTTTGTGCATTACTTCCTCCACTTTTGCTTTTCTCCCCCAGTACACATATTGTCTCTCCTGGGTGTTTTGAGTGCTGTATGTACTAGATTTCATTCTCCCTTGTCCATGTCATTTTGTGTGGTTTTGTCCTTGTGTTTTCCAGCCCACTCCAAGGGTGTGAGAGAGGGGGAGTAAGATCAGGGTCCAGAAAGGAGTTAGAGTCACGCTGGGGGCTCAAACTTGGTTACCATCAAATCTACCTTCGAGATCAGGGACAGCACAGGGTCACAAGCCTTAGGGCCAGCCTTCGGTCACCTGTCCTGTCTCCATATATCCCATGACAGTACCACAATCACCAGATAGTCTGTATCACAACACCTCAACAGACCAGCTAAGATAAACTATAGCTGGTATAGTAGGAAGGATCTAGCCAGCATATATAGGAGGGGAGCATATGTAATTGGCTTCCCCACAGCATGTGATCAAAGGAGACTAACAAGCAGACTAGCAGAGATTAACTCTTCCTAGCCTGCCTATGAACTACCACTCTGCAGGTAGACGCTCAAGTCTGCCTGCGTCATTCACAGACACTAGAGGAGTTATCAGGCGGAGTGTCCGAATCTGTAGTCTGAACAGATTTCGATGACGACAACATGACAGTCGGTGAAGTTTGCAAAGATATCCATGTAACAGTTGCCTGGTCTAAAAGACTTCTCTCCACAAGGAGGGGGAAACATTACAATACCGAGACCCATAACTACAGAACATTACATCCCTTAGGCAGAAGTCTGAAAAGTTCTAGAGGTTTTAGGGATAATTCCTTTTAAAAATAGATAAATTATAAGAAATTCTAGACCCCTAATGCTCAACCTCGTGTGTTGTTTCAGATTGGGCTGTGGCTGGTTTTACCAGAAAAATACAGAAGAAGTGAAATGCCGTGTGATATTGTAGGGAAAATACAGAACATGGCGGTAATTGCATAAGCATAGTTTATGCTGAAATACAAAATTACATGTTTTACCAGTTCAAGTGCACTCGGAGCCGTCTAAGTGCTTTAAAAATAGCTGGTGAATTTGCATTTTATTAAATCCATGATTACGCGTTATGTTGGCTCTCAGAGATAAACACCTTTGTATTATGGCGTAATTATGGACAAACATGAAAATTCTTCAATCCATTCATGGACGTATTCTAACTGCTCTCGGTGCTTCTAAGTATAAACCCCATAACTAAAGAAATTGCCATTATTTTTTATTATTGAATGATTTTATGCAGAACCATTTTAACACACGGACCAAGTGTAAAGGTTCCATGAATGCCATCTTCTCCCATTCACAACGGTTATTATATTCTGATGTTAAAAGGAATCTGTCACCAAGATTTTTCTACCTAAATTGACAGCAGCATAATGTTTGCATAAAGACCCTGATTTCAACGATGTTTCACTTACTGAGCTGCTTGTTGTTGTTTCAATAAAATCTGTGTTTTATGAGGAGGAGATTATCATTAGAGGACTAGTTGTCTAGTGCAATGTCTTCCTGCTCTGTGTAACCCCGCCCACACTACTGATTGGCAGCTTTGTGTTAATGCACAGCTTACACAGAAAGCTGCCAATGAGTGGTGTGGGTGTGGTGTGGGCGGAGTTATACATAGCTCAGCATTCCGAGAACTGCTAGATGTGCAGGAGACAAAACAGTGATTTCATCAAAGCAGCGGCACCCAGTAAGTGGCATATAGCTGAAATCAGAGTCTCTTTCCCTACATCATATAACTCTCAGATTCCATATATCTATATATATAATTGCCTTATTCTGCCTGTCTGTCTGTCTTGCTCCAAAATTGTGTCGTTACAGTGACAGTGTCGTTACAGTGACAACTGTCGGATTGGCTGCTGGGCTCGGCCTGGCCCCACCCCCCGCATGGATTGGCCGCTTGCACCGGCCCTCTGCACGCATCGCCCGCTCCAGCGTACACCGGCTCCCGATACAGATGTGCAGGGAGCCGGCATCCATGCCGCTCGCCCCGGCCCTTCGCACGCATCGCCCGCTCCAGCGTACACCGGCTCCCAGTACACATGTGCAGGGAGCCGGCATACGCTGAGGCCTCGCCTGCTCGGCCCCGCTCCGGCACACGTTGGCACGCTCGGCCCCGCCCCCGGCGGACATAACTTTGCGATGCTGGGATCGTCACTGAGCCGGTGTACGCTGGTAATCATGATACACATCGGGCAACTATAGGAAGCGCTTCCCTTCGTTACCCTATGTGTATCATGGTTACCAGCGTACACCGGCTCCCAGTTCACATGTGCAGGGAGCCGGCATACGCTGATGCCTCGCCCGCTCGTCCCCGCCCCTGGCACACGTTGGCACGCTCGGCCCCACCCCCGGCGGACATAACAGCACAATGGGGGGTGTGCAGCATGGATAATGGAGCACGATGGGGGGTGCGCAGCATGGGAGATGGAGCACGGTGGGGGTGCACACCTCCCCCCAAAAAACACACACACACACCGCCACACGCGCACCACACAACACACCACACCACACACACACTGGGAACCACAAACACCCCCCTACACAGACACCCACTCACACAGACAACGCCGCACACACAGCACACAAACACCACAGCACACACAAATATATGCACATACCGTGCAACACACACACACATTGCACAAAACATACTTCCCCCAAAACACACACACACGCACCCCACAGCCACACCCACACAAACCGCGCAACACACACAGCACCACACACACACACAATGCTGCAGACACACAGCGCTCCACAAACAATGCAACACACACAACGCAACACACAAACAACACCGCTCTAACCCCTTCCACCCAGACAACACCCAGAAAATTTACAACGCCCTACACAAACACTTGGCAACTACACACAACAACACCTATATATATATATATATATATATATATATATATATATATATGTAAAAAACAAAAATTATACATTAACTACACAATACGTAAATTCTAGAATATCCGATGCGTTAGAATTGGGCCACCTTCTAGTATATATAATATTTAGTTATAGAGCACCATTAATTCCATGGTGCTGTACATGAGAAGGGGCTACATACAGAATACTTATACAACTTACAATAGACAGACTAGTACAGAGGGAAGAGGGTCCTGCCCTTGTGGGCTTACATTCTATAGGATTTTGGGGAGGAAACAGTAGGTGGGTTGTAGGTTGGTCGGCAGCTCCACACGGTGGTAGATAGAAAAAAGCTGCTGACATTCATTTTAGTAAAATCAATAAAACATAAAAATACTATATTTCATACAGTTTGGTGAGAACATTTTACTCACAGATATATGATTTTTCTTTAATTTCTCATTTGTTTTCTTCACCTGGCCCAGACCATTATGATGATTCCTCCAACCATGAACAATCCCTCAAGAGCTTGCTGTTCAGACCTTACTTTTACGGCACCATTACATCTCTTCTCCATCCTCTGTCATCCTACACTCAATGCTTGCCTTTTGCCGCCTTATTACCATGCATGCTGTAGTTTAGAAATAGTAATAGTGCCACACAGAGTCATACCAAAATAGATAGTGTACCTAAAAAAATAAGCCCAAAAAAGTGCCCCAGGCACCAATAGTGCGTAAATATTGCTTTACACAGTAATTTCGGCCCCCTTAGGCCTCACAAACTAACAATGTCCCCTTATAAGAGTTATTTCTAATGGCGGCAACACTGAAGAGTGGTAACTCTCTGCCTTGGTGTACTCCAGCCTTACTAGACTGGTCCTATTGTATAGCTCAATCATCCGATTACCCTGATGCTGACTTTCGTCTTTCCAATTCCGATCTTTTGGTCTCCGCTAGCCTGCCTATGTGCACCATTACCTGTTGAATGATTATGGCAAGGTCCTTATTCAAGTTGATGCCCTCCAGGCTCTTTGGAAACAGACAAAAGCCTAATGAAGGTTAGTCTATTGACGCGCCCACGAGCTCGGGGGTTAAGGGTGCTTTACACGCTGCGACATCGCTAGTGATTGGTAACGATGTCGAGCGCAATAGTACCCGCCCCCGTCGCTCGTGCGACATTTGGTGCTCGCTGCCGTAGTGAACATTATCGCTACAGCAGCGTCACACGCACATATGTTGTCAGCGACGTCGCTGTGACCGCCGAACAATCCCTCCCTCAAGGGGGAGGTGCGTTCGACGTCATAGCGACGTCAATGCGGCGTCACTAAGCAGCCGGCCAATAGAAGCGGAGGGGCGAGGATGAGCGGGACGTAGCATCCCGCCCACCTCCTTCCTTCCGCATTGCCGGTGGACGCAGGTAAGGAGATGTTCGTCGGTCCTGCGGTGTCACACATAGTAATGTGTGATGCCGCAGGAACGACGAACAACATCGTACCTGTAGCAGCAGCGATATTAAGGAAATGAGCGACATGTCAACGATCACCGTTTTTCAACGATTTTGTGATCGTTGATTGTCACTCAGTGTCACACGCTGCAATGTCGCTACCGGCGCCGGAAGTGCGTCACTAACGACGTGACCCCGACGCTATATCAGTAGCAATGTCGCAGCGTGTAAATCACCCTTTACTTGTCGCCAGGCCACGATGCCTCTCCTGGGACACCGCGGTGGCCTCGCCAGTGACCCCGGGTGTGAATAAAATGACTGGGGATGATGGGGGTAATCGTTGTTTGTGATGCCACCTGCGGTGTGCAGCCAATATTAGTCGCCATTGCGGGACTTCTCTGCTTGTGTGGATGACTACGCAGCTTGGATGGTTCAGCTCTCCACAGGCAGAGCTGTGCCCCAGGGAGGATGATGGTGGTGGTAGTGTGGCGCCCCTGAGGCTTCCGTCGCCACAGGTCATTGCACCCCACCAGCGGTGTGATGCCCCATTCTGGGAGAGGAAGAGAGTGAACTCCAGTCCCCTGGTAAATCCACACTACACCCATTGTTAGGTACATACTGGGACCAGGGAAAGTGGCAGGCAACCCTCCCATGCTGCATGCTGAGAGGGGCTGTAAGACCCATCCCTGCTCCCATAGGGTGGTAGCTTAGCAACTGGGGAGGTGGGAGGAGCCACCAGAGAGCAGATAGAGAAAGGAAGGTCAAGTTGGTTTCAGTTTACCTCAGGGAGTGAGAGAAGCAGCATGTAGTTGGAGGAGAAGAACGAGAGAAAGGAGGGAGGAGGAGGCCTGCTGGAGACAGGCAAGGAGGAGAAAGAAGAGAAGGAAAGAAAGGGTCGCAGGGCCGCGGGTAGTCCTGTAGGTACCACGAGCTGTCCTTGTTGGGTACCGAAGCCGAGGGCCCAGAGGCGCTACGAGTAGCTGCAGGCTGCGGTGGCCTGTTCCACAGTGACATCGGTGGAGTGATTAAGCTGCGACAGGGGACGGTCCCTAGAGACTGGAGGAGTGAAAAGACAATCTCCAAACAGTAAAAACCGAGGCCCAGGGACGTTGTAAGCTCCCAGGGCCAGAACCCAGAGCAGCCCTTCAGAAAAGGGGTAATCAGCCGACAGGTGACCCCCCCAGCCTGGAGGCTGTAATGGAGGCCAAGCCAAGTCCATCTTAACAAAGGCAAGGCTAGTGAAGACAGCAGAGAAAGAGACACTAAGCGGAGGGCACCGGCTTTCACACTCTGAATCACCCAGAAGACGGAGGTCCCTGACAGCGGTCTCAGCAGTCCAAGGGTCCTTCCTGCCCTGACAAGAACTGTGAGTAAAGAACTTGAACTGCACCTCTGAAGTTGCCTCAGTTATTTCCGCTGCATAGACATTCACGAGCACCAACTGTGCCCCGGGCATTGCTCCACCTGTGGGGAGCAGTACTACCATTGCTGCCATAACATCATCCCGGAGGCCTCATACAGCAGAGGCGGCTTATTAGCCGCATACCACAGGTGGCGTCACGAACACAAACTTTAACTTAAGCCACATATTCTACTGACACCCACCAGGGCCACGGAGTCGGGCCCAGCCACCACTGACTGCCACCAGACTAGTCCGGCCCGGCACCGGGTGTCCCATAGCCCTGGGGTGGGCGAGTCAACTTTTGGCGTCACGAACAGGATTTCGTGCCCGGTCTAACCGGGTACTGTGCGCCTGGAGAACCGTGTGACAGACTGTGTACTTTACTGAGAAACCGCCGCCATTAGCGCTGCTGAGAGCGGGAAGAAGGGGGGCGTGCAAGAAGAAAGGGCGCGAAGAGAAGCCCCGCCCCCTTGTCCAAGAAAAGCGCGCGAAGCGGTGCCCGCCATAGAAAGCGGAAGAAAAAGAAGTGGTGACCAAATAAGCTGGCCGGCTGGCAGACAGAGTTTAAAAAGCCAGACCAGCAGACAACGAAAATGTACCTTATCGCAAGCGGAGTGATGCCGGTCGTGGTGGGCTGGGCGCCAGTCTGGCGCCAGATGCAAGTGCAGCCTCCGGCCCCGCCGCCGAGAAGGGAAAGGGAGAAGCCGAGTGGCGTGGTCGAGCACCCGAGCAGTAATCCAGCAAGCGTTCCCCAGGTCGGCAGCATGGCAGAGAGGCTGCAGGAGTGTACACCTGGGACCGGGAAGATGGATCCCGAGCTGGACCTGCTCCGGGAGGAAATGCGAATCCTGGCTCGGAGACTGCGTAACCTGCAAGCAGAGGTGGACCGGCGGAGTGAAACACCGATGGTGCCGGAGAGTGTGGGCCACAGGATGGAGGCTGCGGAGCAGCGACCGGGTGAGCAATGTGAAGCCCCGACCCGTCCGGACCCACTGACCCACCAAGCGCCACCGCCCTGTCCCGCCACTGTCCCGCAGGCCTTCCCCGCCAGCCCCGCAAATGCTCGGTGGGGCACCGGAGGCCTGCCCGAAACCCCCGCAGACGGAGCCTGGGGAGGGGTGGACCCCGACCAGCTAGTGGGCCCCCTACCGAGTCCCCCTGTGAGTCTCCTGGGAGCGACATCCCCGGGAGTGCACTGGGACGCAGCGCCCATAGAGAGTAGGGGACTGCAAAAGCCCCTGCGCCCCAAGGAAACCGCACTGGCAAACGAGCTGACCTGCCGGAGATTGGTGCAGGAGTACCAGCAGGAGCGGGAGGCCCGGGAGGAGACGGCCTCAGAAGAACCGGAGTTGCGCCGCACTATGCCAGCGTGCGGCGTCTCTCCTGTCAGCAGCAGCCGCAGCACTACCTCAAGGCAGACCCAGGTCACAGAACTGAGCAGAGGTCCTGTGACAGCCACGCAAGAAACGCAGACCAGGATCTCCATGGCCTACATGCTGCCCAGGGCCCTGCCAAAGAAGGACCCCTGCAATGAAGAGTAAAGATGAAGAGCTGCTGAACTGTAAATAGCCCCTGTTTGCCCCTCATTCTTTTCGAAGATGACACCCTTTCCTACTGTACTGCCCCTGATTCTTTTTGAAGACGTCACCCCCATGTTATGTGCTACCGGGCCACTGAACTGGAATGTGGGCCCCGGTGGAAGTGTATGTGTTATGTCCTACCAGGCCACTGGACTTAGTGGCTGGTATGTTGTTGATATGTTATATGTAACCAGGCCATTGGACTTAATGGCTGGTTGAAGATGTCACTTTAGTTTGATTGAAAGAAACGAACTGCCGGGCTACTGGACTTGTAGTAGCCAAAAATGTAATTAGTTGCACCCGTTGTGCCCCCTACCAGAATTATGGGGGATTTGCTTGAACCGTGCAATGAACTGGAAGTGCACACTTAGAGTTTTCTTTATAAGAAGTTTGCAACGTTTATGATATGTGCCTCCCATAAAGGGAAGAAATGTTTTACTGTTTTATGTTATTGCATACAAAAATGTTTTTGCAGTGTCTCCACATGTTTTTGTTGTTTTTCAGCCCGAGGACGTGCTGGGATTTGCTGTGGGGGAGTGTGGCGCCCCTGAGGCTTCCGTCGCCACAGGTCATTGCACCCCACCAGCGGTGTGATGCCCCATTCTGGGAGAGGAAGAGAGTGAACTCCGGTCCCCTGGTAAATCCACACTACACCCATTGTTAGGTACATACTGGGACCAGGGAAAGTGGCAGGCAACCCTCCCATGCTGCATGCTGAGAGGGGCTGTAAGACCCATCCCTGCTCCCATAGGGTGGTAGCTTAGCAACTGGGGAGGTGGGAGGAGCCACCAGAGAGCAGATAGAGAAAGGAAGGTCAAGTTGGTTTCAGTTTACCTCAGGGAGTGAGAGAAGCAGCATGTAGTTGGAGGAGAAGAACGAGAGAAAGGAGGGAGGAGGAGGCCTGCTGGAGACAGGCAAGGAGGAGAAAGAAGAGAAGGAAAGAAAGGGTCGCAGGGCCGCGGGTAGTCCTGTAGGTACCACGAGCTGTCCTTGTTGGGTACCGAAGCCGAGGGCCCAGAGGCGCTACGAGTAGCTGCAGGCTGCGGTGGCCTGTTCCACAGTGACATCGGTGGAGTGATTAAGCTGCGACAGGGGACGGTCCCTAGAGACTGGAGGAGTGAAAAGACAATCTCCAAACAGTAAAAACCGAGGCCCAGGGACGTTGTAAGCTCCCAGGGCCAGAACCCAGAGCAGCCCTTCAGAAAAGGGGTAATCAGCCGACAGGTGACCCCCCCAGCCTGGAGGCTGTAATGGAGGCCAAGCCAAGTCCATCTTAACAAAGGCAAGGCTAGTGAAGACAGCAGAGAAAGAGACACTAAGCGGAGGGCACCGGCTTTCACACTCTGAATCACCCAGAAGACGGAGGTCCCTGACAGCGGTCTCAGCAGTCCAAGGGTCCTTCCTGCCCTGACAAGAACTGTGAGTAAAGAACTTGAACTGCACCTCTGAAGTTCCCTCAGTTATTTCCGCTGCATAGACATTCACGAGCACCAACTGTGCCCCGGGCATTGCTCCACCTGTGGGGAGCAGTACTACCATTGCTGCCATAACATCATCCCGGAGGCCTCATACAGCAGAGGCGGCTTATTAGCCGCATACCACAGGTGGCGTCACGAACACAAACTTTAACTTAAGCCACATATTCTACTGACACCCACCAGGGCCACGGAGTCGGGCCCAGCCACCACTGACTGCCACCAGACTAGTCCGGCCCGGCACCGGGTGTCCCATAGCCCTGGGGTGGGCGAGTCAGTAGTCTCTCAGACGCTGATAGCGCTGGGGGCACCATGGTGTGGGCGCTGGCAATAATGGGTCGACACAAGCGGTGCAGTTCAAGGTCTCTTTACTCACTGCTCACACCTGCAGCCATGGGAAAGTGCAGATCCCCGCTGTGATGGGCTCCAGTCAATCTTGGATACTTCGGAGGTCGTGACCGGCAGTCCCTTCTGTTAGTCTCCTTTCTGTCGTCTCCCTTCACCCCAGCCCCTGGGCCATGGAACAGGTCACGGGTGCCTGCTGCACTCCCCACGAACCCTGGGATTCCCCTTCTTTTCCTAAGAATCCGAGTCGAGCCTCCAGCTCCAGACCACGGGCCCCGAACTGTTCGTTGCCTGCTGCTACTCCCAGTGCAACCTCACATGGACACCATCTTGTGCAGACTGCCTATTGTGTGTAGGCTGGCTCCTAACTTCCCCTTGTGGGTGCTCCACCTCCCGGGTCCCTGCCCTAGCTCCTACCCTAGCCCGGTCCCAGTGATAGAACCCCCGTGTTATGTGCTGGTTGTGGTTGTTACCGGGGACGACCTCCTCCGTATCCAAGATGAATACTGCACCTTAAGTACCCTGTGGCTACTGAAGCCTCAGGGGCGCCACACTATTGCCCAAGGGAATGTGGAGGCCTGTGGTTGTCCACACTCCATAGTTCCCCTAAACTGGTCTTTTCGGCTCAATGCTCATTTGCTATCAAAGTGAGTCTAATAATGTGCAAAAATGCTGTTATCATTGTTTTTTTCTCAAAAATTCCATTGTGAATTGAATTTAATGCCTGCGTTTTATCCCCTTGTTAGATACTCAAGAAAAAGAAAGGTCTAGAATTCAAGAACTTCTAAGGATTTCACTATGGAAAGCCATGGATTAGCTGCATTAATGTAAAATCTTTGAGAATTCTCATGTAGCGACTTCCTAAGATGGCGGAGAGATGCAAGTCTACTGTAGAATGTTGCAGATTTCACAATAAAGGCAAAACCGAAATTTGCTTCTGCAGATCATGATTAGATAATCTAAAGCAAGTCAATATTTGGTGTGACTGCCCTTCTTTTAGGAACTCAGCTGGCAGGTTATTCCAAAAATCTTGCGCAACTCATCCCAGATCTTCTGTGTACGAGTCTTGTGAAGATCTTCCTGTCTTTTGATGTAATCCCTGACAGACTGGATTATGTAAGCTCAAGGCTCTGTGGGGGCCGGATCATCACTTCCAGGACTCTTTGTTTTTAATGACCTTGGCTGTATTGGAGACACTGTTTTGCTGCAGAATAAATTTGGAGACAATCAGACGCCTCCCAGATGGTATTATTTGATGGATAAGTATTTTTCAGCATTGAGGACACCATTGAACATGACCAAATCCTTAACTCATTTGTGTGTGGGGGGGAGGGGTTTAGGTAGGAGGAAGATACAATATATAGATTTTTGCATTGGCATCAGGACAGCCAAAGAACAAGCCTGGGGGTGGGGAGGAGATGATCAGGTCCAGGAGTTGCCCAACACACAGGACTCTTGTTACATCTCCAACTTTGTCAAGTTGCCAATCCACCCTCCTCAGAAGGCCATTTCCCCTCGGCAGCCCATCTCTATATCACTAGATGGGGACCCTCGCTCTTCCACCTGCTACGACTCCAACGGCGCTTACCATGGCCCACTTGGTTTCTATGACCAGCACTTATTTTTCACAGCTTCAAGGCCGCTTTCTGTTCACATGCAGCAGCCATGCCCTGCTGTCACCTCCTCTGCGGCTCCATAACCTCATCATGTAGATCTATCTGCATGTGCTTGGTAGACCCTCTCTAAAGCTGTGAGACGCAGCCACTGTATGGCACATCCCACACTCCCTACGGTTGCACTGGGTGATGCTTATATCTTGCTCTACTTCTACATCTTCTGAGTGAGTCATGCACTACACGTTACGTTGCTAAAATCAATGATACACCATCACTTCTCCTTTTCAGCGCTGCCTGGGCATTTGCCAGGGTTTTCCTTTCTGTCCAGCGCTCCCAGTACCAATCCTCTACAGTTTTAGTATCCGGTATCTGCAGCTGTAATCATTATCATCTTGATATATATCTACAAGGAATTGTGTTTCTGGATTTGACAGGTTTCCTTTAAATCGGGTTTTTACTATATCTTTTTTTTCAAATTAATTTTTTTTCAATGTAATCTAATATATAAAGCTGAGTGAGTGTGTGTGTGTGTGTGTGTGTGTGTGTGTGTGTGTGTGTGTGTGTGTGTGTGTCCGCTAAAGGAATCCACACCGTCACATTTACAATCACGAAATTTTGAACAGACACATCATGTGACTCAGGGAATGTCGTGGACTATGTTTTGATGGGAAAATTTAACTTCGCGCTTTACAATTACACTCCAAAAAACCTGCCTCCATTAAAGTCAATGGAGCCTGGAACTACAAGTCATTAATAGCAACTGTGATTGGTTTCTATAGGAACAAAGGAGATTGTTAGTATAAAAAGCTTATGTGTGAGGTAATATGATGATGGTGGGAAGACGGATAGAGAGAGAGACAGACAGACAGGGAAAGAGACAGAGATAGAGACAGATGGTGAAAGAGACAGAGATAGAGACAGATGGTGAAAGAGACAAATGTGCCGCCCCCGTGCCAGCAGCCGCCGCTGCTCGGATCCGGCCCTGCTGTGGGTGGCTCAAGGGTCTCCGGACCCGTGGGGCTCGCGGACACACCGAATAAAAGGGGAAACGTAGATGTACAGGCTAGGCCTAATTAGGTTCGTGACGCCATCCACGGTGTGTAGTGAAGTGGTACACCACCGCTGCTGTTGTGGGGGCACCCGGGGGAGTTGTAGTGGCAGCTGGATGTTAACCCCTCCATGGGTAGGGATGGTTGCCCCGGGACCCATTGTCTCTGTGCAGGGTGCAGTGATGGCCGGTGCGCCCGGACGTGCAGGGAGTTAGTTGGTTACTCACAGTAAGAAGAATCACACAAGTCTTTTAGTAAACCAAGGTGATGGTGGCCAGCCGCCGCGGCCGGTTGCATTCAGGTTCCCCGACCTGGGCTGGTGGTCACTGTCCTTTTCCTCTGCACTGACTGTGTAAATGGTGGACTTCCTAGTCTGGAACTCAGGAGTCCGCTCTCGGCTGGATGTGGCCTGAGGAGCCGTGCCCGCAGACGCTGGCCCATGAGATCTATGGGCCCTGGCCGTGACCTCTTATCCCTATCGGTGGGCTGTTGTCTTCTATGAGGGACTTTGGATGGGACAGGACCTATAATCCTGACCTCAATCGGTTAATTAGCTAGGCCGTTGGTTCCGGTCCTGGCTTCAGGGTCCGAGTACCTCCTTTTGTGCTACAGTTTCTGGGTCGGTTCCCCGTGTCGGTACCGGCGGGCTACAGTCCTGTCCTGGTCCGCCTTGGTTCTGCCGAGCCGTCTTCCCGTCTCCTGCTGACGGAGACCACCATCTGCCACCTAGCCAAAGGCACCAGGGCTCCAACCCTGGTACCGTTCAACTTGAATCTCCTCTGCTGGAGCTACACCAAGCTCAGCCCACACTCCCCTCAACTTGATCTCTAACACAAAACTCTTTGTTTTCCTGCCCCGGGCTGTCTAGACCCCTAGGTGGGCGTGTCCCAACCACCTGGTCCCGCCCACTGGTGTGTCTATCTTTCCCTAAGGGGGGGTGACTAGGGTTTCAGGTCGGCTGTGTGTTACCTGAGTGAGGAATGGTGTTGTGCGGGGGCCTATTTGTGACTACCTGGTTTTGCCAGGGCGTCACACAAACAGACAGACGGTGAAAGAGACAGACAGAGACAGACGGTGAGAAAGACAGACAGATGGGAAAAGAGACAGATGGGAAAAGAGACAGATGGGAAAAGAGACAGACGGGGAAAGAAACAGATGGGGAAAGAGACAGACAAAGACAGACAGACAGGGAAAGAGACAGACAGGGAAAGAGACAGGGAAAGAGACAGACTGGGAAAGAGACAGACAGGGAAAGCGACGAGGAAATAGACAGACAGACGGGGAAAGAGACAGACTGAGAAAGAGACAGACGGGGAAAGAGACAGACTGGGAAAGAGACAGACAGGGAAAGAGACAGATGGGGAAAGAGACAGACGGGGAAAGAGACAGACGGGGAAAGACACAGACGGGGAAGGAGACAGAGACAGGGAAAGAGACAGAGACAAGGAAAGAGACAGAAAAGGAAAGACACAGAGACAAGGCAAGAGACAGGGAAAGAGACAGATGGGGAAAGAGACAGATGGGGAAAGAGACAGACGTGGAAAGAGACAGACGGGGAAAGACATATGTGGAAAGAAACAGATGTGGAAAGAGACAGACAGACAGACAGACAGACAGACAGACAGACAGACAGACAGAGACTGGGATAGAGACAGAGAGACAGTTACTATCCCGGGCAATGCCCGGGTTCTACAGCTAGTATTCTATACAATCGACTTTTCGGAAGTCTGATTATCATCAAAGACAGAATTACACTGCCAAATAATGCCACTATATACAGTAGATAAAGTATACACCTTCACAATACCTGATATCACAGCTCACCTCCTCCTCCAAATCTGAGCAATGACTGATAATACCTCTATATACAGTAGATAACACAGGATGCACCATTCACAATAGGTGATCTGACAGCTTACCTCCTATACAATAACGGAAAACACTGTATAAAGTAGATAACCCAGGATAGACCATAGGGGATGTTACAGCTCACCTCCTCCTCCTGTACAATGACTGATAACAACTGTATATACAATGGATAACACAGGATCCACCATTCACAATAGGTGATGTCACAGCTCAACTTCTCCTCCTATACAATGACTGATAACACATCTATATACAGTAGAAAAAACAGGACCCACCCTTCACAATAGGTGATCTCACAGCATGGCTCCCTCCTTTTCTTAGAACATGCTTTAATAATAGGCTGAGAAAACGCTTCTTTACAAAAGATGAATTCTGAGTCCGTCCATTGCTGCAAAAGTCATACATTTGCCTAAAATACTAGAGAAGTGCTGACTGATTCAACAAACTTCACAACATTTTGGATTCACTGGAATCTGAATTTGTCACTATTAGTTCTGCATGAAATGAACAATACTTCGACTTGCGGTCTGCCATATTGTTGGAGTCTTTGGAGGACTGGGAATCGATTAAAACATAATAGATGATTACCTCATCTGTCCTCGGCCCGTCTCTGTCCTGCATTCCTGCGCACCTTGGGTTATCCATTTGCTCGTTCAGTCAGTTTGAATCTTGTGGCGCAGTGAATAGGCCTCACACAGTCACGTGGGGCATAGCAGACATTATTGACCCTAATGAGGAGTGTATATTGGCCTACATGACTGCGTGAGGCCTAGAGTGGAGATCAGAAGAGAACATGCAGGAGACAGAGCCGAGAATGGTGGTGGCAGGACAAGTGAGGAATGGGTCTAAGACAGGGAGATTTCGTTTTTTTGTGGTTTTTTTAACCCCTTCCTCTGAGTTTATTATATTTTGAGGTCTAGAGAGACCATAGTATAAGAAACATCTGTTCTGGGCAGTTTCAATTTGGTTAAGACTTTATTCAGACTGGATTAAATCTGCTGTACGGTTCGTGAGAATCGGGCCCCCCCAAAAAATGTAGGGAGATTTGTTTATACGTCGTTTTCTGATAACACATTCCCTGCAATTATAAGCCACACGGCATGAAAATCGGACCAAGTGGAATGCGATAAAACATTGCATTCCACTCGGACCAATATTAGCCTGTGTGTCAGCACACATGAGCAATTATTTTCTCAGCCCTAATCGGACCGAGAAAACAATCGCAGCATGCTGTGACTGTAATGCGAGACTCTTTCTCTCTCTCCCATTCAAGTCTATGGGGCGAGAGAAAAATCGCACTGCACTCACGGTACACCGGTGTATCGCGAGTGCAGGGTGAGGATCGCAATAGCCAACTACGGAGGAGAGAGGGAGACAAATCCCCCCCTGTCCTCCTCTGTGGCAGCCCGTCCCTCCTCAGCGCTGGCCCCCCCTCCTCAGTGCCGGCTCGCCCCCCGCAGCTGTGGTCTGATCGCATGATCGGACCTCAGTCGCAGTGACATTCACATGACACTTGGCTCCTGCTGTGCTGCCAGAGCGAGCCGAGTGTCAGGCGAGGATCGCAGTAGTCCCCGTGTGGCCCGGCCTACCTGTTGAGAAGCAAATTTATGGGTTCACCTTATGGGGCCATATAAACAGTACAATGCAAAACAAAAACTGTTCCATACTATATTTCTAATCTCTCTCTCTCTTAGATATATATCGTTAGAGCAAGAAACATTTCTCGTTGGTGACCAGCTGAATTTTCCCATGCCGCGCTCTGGTAACTTCTATGGGAATAATTGTCTCCTTCCAGAAAAAGGCAACAATGTTTACCGGCCCAGGCCACAGATACAGATGCACTCAGGTAAACATTGTTGCCCTTTCTTACTGTGAATTTTTCAGAATTTTGAGGGGGGAAATGTAATTCCTATTTTTGTGGTTTAGCTTTTAAATTTACAGTAGGGTCTCACAAGCATGAGGACCCTTGACATGGGTTGCGAGCATCCATATTTCGGCCAAAATATCAACTAATAACTCATATACAGGATGGTCCAAAAGTAGGTGGACAGAAAATAACATTTATTTTGATTTATATATAAAATTATATTTACTAACACAAGCATAACATTGACAATTGAATGTTAAATTTTATTCTGAACAATAATACAAAAGCCCTTAAATTTCTTTGATCTGTATTTAAATTGTTTGCCGTTATGGGTTATCTGAATTATCTGAAAAGAAAACAGATTTGGTTGAGATTTATCTGTGAAAACTGGATCTGTGAAACTGACTGTGTTGCCCTTAGCAACCAATCAGATTCCACCTTTCATTTTCCAAAGAGTCTATGAAGAATGAAAAGTGGAATCTGTTTTTTTGATAAGGGCAACTGAGTCAGTTTCACTTTACACCATGTTTGATAAATCTCCCCCTTCATAACCCTATTACACATACTGTCCACCTACTTTTGGACCACCCTGTAAATATATATATACAGTGGAACCTCGCTTAACGAGTAACCCAGTTAGCGAGTATTTTGCTTAACGAGCAAAGCTTTCTGTAAATTTGTAAGTCAGTTTACGAGCAAGCTTTGCTGTACGAGCAAAATACTCACCGCACACCCTTCCGGTTCCGTACATCCACCGCGCTCTGACCCGCTCTTGCAGTCCAAACAAACACGCACAAACACACACAAACACACACAAACACACACAAACACACACAAACAAGCACGCACACACACATATTAGGTTCCCCTTACATTCCGTTCCCTCGCCGGCCTCATGGTTCTTATAGTTCGCCGGTACAGGATGTGTATCAGCAACCATCGCGACGAGGGAGGAACTTGCTCTGTAAGCGGAAGTTCCTTCCTCGTTGCGATGGTTACCCGATACACATCCTGTACCGGCAAACTACAAGAACAATGAGGCCGGCGATGGAACGGAAGGTAAGGCAAGCATAATATGTCTACCTTCCGTTCGATCGCCGGCCTCATGTTACTTGTAGTTCGCCGCTACAGGATGTGTATCGGCAACCATCGCGACGAGGGAGGAATTTCCACTGTCAGCCGCTACTCAAAGGCAGCGCGCTGGACAATCAGGGGCAAGCGGCTCCTGCCTTTGACGTCAGCGCTCTGGCAGCAGAAGCTCCTCCCTTGTTGCGATGGTTACCCGATACACATCCTGTACCAGCGAACTGCAAGTTCCTGGAGGCCGGCAATGCAGCGGAAGGTAAGGTGGGCACAATATGTGTGTGCGCGCGTGTTTGTACGTGTGTGGAATGACACAATAGGGGACCAGGATGGGACATTGAACAAGTTGTGGAAGGAAATGTCTGCATTGCTCTGACTTTCTATGGGAAATCTTGCTTTGCTGAACGAGTAACTTGGTTAACAAACACACTCCCAGGACGGATTGTTCTCGTTAACCAAGGTTCCACTGTATGTATATATATATATATATATATATATATATATACATACTGTACGTATATTTATATATTTATTTATTTTTTTTGCATGTGTCATATCTATACACAGGGTGCAGCCAGGTCCATTAATGTAGGCCTTGTAAACTGGGGTCTCCGTTCTTGTGTGGTGCACGTATATGGTGCTGGGCAGCCCGCCTAGTTTAATAGTATGGGTGTCATCAATAGGTGTAAGCCAGACACTGTGCTCCTACATGTGTGAATGGCGCCCTATACAAACCATTTGTGAGCATTTATCACCAAGGAATCACCCCCTCCATGGAGTGGCAGTGCGTGAGTGGTTGCGCCATCAGTGTTTTGCACCTGATGCCTCCATCTTTATTAGGCTATGTGTGCACTAGAAATGTGAAGTTTCTCAAGAACATTTCTTGAGAAACTTCTGGGAGTGAAAGATTTCCGGACCTTCGGAAAATATCCGCACCAAATCCGCATGCGGATTTGCCGCGGAATAGCCGCGAATTTGCCGCGATTTTCCCGCGGGTGGTTCCCTGCGGATTTTGCAGGCTGTACTGCCGAAATCCGCAGGGTACCTGCGGAAAAGAATTAACATGCTCATTTTCTCAAGAAATTTTCTCGAGAAATTCTTCTCAAGGAAATTTCTTGAGAAAAATCCGCGCAGTGCGCACAGCTATTTTTTTTCTCATAGAATTTGCTGGGAAATGTCTGCACAAAGATTGCAGACATTTCTCAAAAAATTTCCGCGGCAAATCCGCGGGTAAATCCGCGGGTAAAACGCACTAGTACGCACAGAGCCTTAAGGGGTTTTGCTGCATCCTGTGAGTGCATTTAATTATGTGGCCTGGGCAGGTAAACATTGTTGCCATTTGTTGCTGTGAATTTTTATGATTTTTTTTTTTCTTGGGGAAAATTGAATTCCACTTTTTGTGGTTTAGCCTCAATAATTGTTTCCTTCCCCATTATTCTGTAGAATGTAAGCCCTGTCTGTCATTGTTAGTTTGTTCACTGTAGTTTACATTTGTATTATGTATATAGCCCCCTTCTCATGTACAGCAATGAAATAATAATAATAATAATAATAATAATATATGCAGATGCTCTCAGACATTCTCAGCGCTAACTACAAAGTGACACATGCTCTGAGACAGCAGGTGGCGCTGCAGCTGAAGTTTGCTTCCTTGTACTATTGGTGATAGCCGATGTAATAGTGACAAACACTAGTGTCATACATTTTACTATTATTTACTATTCTCAGAAATCCGCTACAAAGCAGAAATTATAATATATTATTATACATTAACCTACAATAAAAAACCTCACAACATCACCAACAGCTTCCAATATATCAAAAGCTAAGGAGGCGATAATCATAAATATACAAAATGCATTGTACACTAGAAATCTGAAAAAAAATTATAAATCACATAATATAAATATATAGGAGATAATACCGTACTGGCAGAAAACACCCACCCATGAGCAGATACAAAACAATCAAACTACTAACTGCTAAAACATATGTTGATGCGGATACAGTCATGGTTGAAAGTGTTGACACCCTTAAAATTGTTCTAGAAAATGAAGTATTTCTCCCAGAAAATTATTGCAATAAAACATATTTTGTCATGCACATGTTTATTTCCTTTGTGTGTATTGAACAACAAAAAAACAAACAAACTGAGAAAATAAGGCAAATTTGACATGACTTCACAAAAAATCCCCCACAAAACTGGTCCAGACAAAATTGTTGGCACCTTTCCAAAACTGTGTGTAAATAACTTTGCTTCAAACATGTGAAGCTCATTGACCCTCACCTGTGTCAAGTAACAGGTGTGGGCAATATGAAAATCACACCAGAAACCAGATAAAAAGGGGAGAAGTTGACAGTCTTTGCATTGTGTCTGTGTGCCACACTAAGCATGGAGAACAGAAAAAGAGAACTGTCTGAAGACTTGAGAGCCAAAATTGTTGAAAAGATCAACAATCTCAAGGTTACAAGTCCATCTACAGAGATCTTCATGTTCCTTTGTCCATGATGTGCAACATATTGAGAGGTTTTTAACCCATGGTATTGTAGCTAATCTGGAGGTGGACGACAGAGAAAAGATGATGAAAGGTTCTAACGCAAGATAATCTAGATTGTGGTTAAGCAGTGGTTAAATTCTAAAGAAATTCAAGCTGTCCTGCAGGGTGACGTGGCAGCCATCATTGTCCACACAAACTATCCATCCACATTTGAATGCAATGAAACCAAGGAGAACCAAGAGGACCCCACTACTGATACAGAGACATAAAAAAGCTAGAATGCAGTTTGCCAAACTATACGTAAGTAAGCCAAAAAGCTTTTGGGAAAGCGCCTTGAGGAAAGATCAGACCAAGGTAGAACTTTTTGGTAAAGCACATCATTCTACTGTTTACAGAAAATTGAATGAAGCCTACAAAAAAATAACACAGTACCTACAGTCAGATATGGTGGAGGCTCAAAGATGTTTTGGTATTGTTTTGCTGCCTCTGGCACTGGGGGCCTTGACTGTGTGTAAGGCATCATGAAATCTGAATATCACCAAAGGATTTTGGGTGGCAATGTAGTGCCCAGTGTCACAAAGATGGGTTTGCATCATGAGTCATGGGTCTTCCAACAGGACAATCGCTCCAAACATACTTCATAAGACCACAGAAATGGATGGAAAGAAAGCGCTGGAGAGTTCTGAAGTGGCAGCAATGAGTCCGGATCTATACTGAACAAAAATATAAACGAAAAACCTTTGGTTTTGCTCCGATTTTTCATCAGTCACATATAGTATCTAAGAATTTTCTCTCACATATTATTCACAAATTTGTCTAAACAAGCGTTATTAGTGAGCACCTCTCCTTTGAAAATATAATCCATCACATATCAAGATGCTGATTTGACAGCATGATTATTGCACAGGTGTGCCTTAGGCTGGCTACAATAAAAGGCCACTCTAAAATGTGCAGTTTTATTCACAGCACAATGCCACAGATGTCGCAAGTTTTGAGGGTGCATGCAGTTTGCAGGCTGACTGCAGGAGCTATTGCCTGTTAATTGAATGTTCATTTCTCTATCCAGCATGAACTCCCTACAGGAACCACAGCCCCCATATGAGAAAGATACCATCAAATTCCACCCAATATGTATCAAAAAGTGAAGGATCTGTTTATATCACATTCTGAAAAATGGGGTGATATGACCATTGTAATCGTCCAGATGGAGAACAGAACACAAAGATTCTGTGTGGACTACCGTGGGTTGAACTCCTACACAATTTGAGATTCATACTCTCTGCCGACGATAGAAGAATTCCTGCCAGTCTCTGAAGGAATTTCACCCTGCCATGTCCTGCAAAGATTAGATTCTCTGTCCAATCCTGGGCAAAGAAGGCCTATTTTAGACTACTCCTCCCACCACCCTTGCCAGAACTTGCTCCTAGTCTGATAGTCTCCAGATCATGCATTTATCTGTTTTAATTCTCTTGTTAATGATGCGGCTTGCTTAGCTGTCCTGTCTGATCTCTCCGCTCCTGACCTTGGCTTTGTACCCTGACTCTGTGTTGCCTGCTTTGACCTTGGACCATCTGACTATAACTTTATCTCGCCTTCCGGTACTTCATACCCTCAGCTCAGCTGCTGCAGTTCTGGTGACTGCACTGGAGTGGTACCTGGTGTCTGCCGGCAGTCCAACCCATCCTAACCATCAGAAGCTCTGGTGAACACTTAGTCATGCCTCTTCAGGCTAAGCATCCTTTGCCTGCAATGTTGAGAGAACTAAGAGCATCCTTGGGCTTGGGGGGGAATTATAGAAGATTCATTAAGGACTTCTCAAAAACTGCAGCACCATTGCATGAGCTATTGAAAGGAACAGCAGGTGGTTCCAAGAGTGATCCAGCCAAAGCCAAGACAATAAAAGGCTTTCAAGGCATTGAAGTTCGCATAGACAAATGCTCCTATCCTGGCCTATGCAAGCCCCTTTCAACCCTCTCACATACGGATATGAGTCTCTATGGTCTTGGAGTGTTGCTGGTCCAGGTCCAGGAGGGATATGAATAGGTGATTGCCTATGCTCGTCGGTCGCTACAGGACTCAGAGAGGAATCTCAAAAAATTACAGCTTCTTCAAACTAGAGTTGAAGGCCCTTGATTAGAGTGAAAGTTTGCAGAGTACCTGTTAAGGCTACTTTACACACTGCGATATCGGTCCCGATATCACTAGTGTGGGTACCCGCCCCCATCTGTTGTGCGACACGGGCAAATCGCTGCCCGTGTCGCACAACAGCCGTCACACATACATACCTGTCTGGCGACGTCGCTGTGACGGGCGAACCGCCTCCTTTCTAAGGGGGTGGTCCGTGCGGCGTCACAGCGACGTCACTGAACCGCCGCCCAATAGCAGCGGAGGGGCGAAGCTGAGCGGGACGTAACATCCCGCCCACCTCCTTCCTTTCTCATAGCGGCCGGGAGGCAGGTAAGGGGAGCTTCCTCGTTCCTGCGGCGTCACACGCAGCGATGTGTGCTGCCGCAGGAACGAGGAACAACCTCGTTACTGCTGCAGTAACGAGATTTGAGAATGGACCCCCATGTCGCCGATTAGCGATTTTGCACGTTTTTGCAACGATGCAAAATCGCTTATCGGTGTCACACGCAACGGCATCGCTAATGCGGCCGGATGTGCGTCACGAATTCCGTGACCCCAACGACTCCGCATTAGCGATGTCGCAGCGTGTAAAGCCCGCTTTAGAGTTGAAAGTCTATGTGTGGACCAACAACAATCTGCTTGCCCACTTGGAAAATCTGAAGTTGGGAGCATTGGAACAATGATGGGTTACAAGAATATCAAAGTACCAGTATACGATCTGTTACTGGTTGAGAATACGCACACGGACATACTATTTAGAGTGATCCATGAGCAATCAATGAAGGATGTGGATGAAGAGTTGGAGAGGGATGAGACCCCGGACATCCGATGCTTTACAGCAGCTCTTGTGACATCTCAAGAGTCAGGAGAAGAATACCAACCAAAGCGAGTGTTGGGGGCTCAAGAGATGATTGAGTACAATTGCAACAGTCTGATCCAGAGCTGGCAGAGCTGTGAAATTCGATGATCCTAGGCCAGAAGCCTAACAGAGAGGAAAAGAGAGCCCTGTGGATAAGTGCCTTACAGGCACTAGGCTAATGGGAGTGGCTCTGTATGAAGAATGGCCTCTTATACAGGTTGATGCAATTGCCCAGAAAATTTGGTACTACGTGGCAAGTAGTCATTCCAGATGGAATGGCATCAAGCCTGGTGAAGGAGGCTCATGAATGGGAAGTGCATTTTGGTGCAGAAAAGACCTTCCAGTGGTTGTAGTGGCTTGTGTATTTGGTTCAACTATGTCATATTGTGGAATACGTCTGTCAAAAGTGCCATCAGTGTGAGCATACCAAGCCTTTAGAACAGAGGGTGCAAACTCAAGTGATAAAGACATCTGAACCACTGGGTGCTAATGGTCAACTACATCATGATCGGTTGTAAATATTGACTGATGATGACAGACCATTTTACAAAGTTCTCAGTCGTGACCCCGAACAGGGACAAGTCGCCTGAGTCAGCAAACCGAGCTATCTGCCAAGACTTCATCCATGTGCATGGGTGCCCGAAGAGGAGTCATTCTGATTAGGGGGCATGCTTCCAGGGGAGAGTCATGGAAGAGCTACACTGACACTACAGCATTGGGAAGTCCCGAAGAATGCCCTACCACTTTCAGGGAAATGGAGCCTGCTAATACTTTAATAGAACGATACAACAGATGCCATGAACACTGGAAGACAATCGAAAGATTAAGTTGTCCAAGTTTGTTCCAAAATTGGTGTGGGTGCATAACAACCAAGTGCATGCCATAACTATGTGCTCGTCATACACCCTGTACAACCGTGAAATCACCGAACTAGCACTTGAGCCAAACGAAGATTGCACCAGGATAAGCATATGCACTTGGATGCAAGAACA